>NC_053441.1:16643873-16800532 GCF_007990345.1 Gossypium hirsutum
ATCCTATGATTCAATATACGCGTTAATATAATGGTTATTTTTCCTAACTTTCCAGTTTGGAAGGTCAATTTGTACATTTCTAAAGCTGTAAATCTTTATCCTGGGTGCATGAACTATTTTCTTTACCATTCTTAGACCATTTCCTATTAACTAATTCAACTAGTTTAATCATTCGAGGTTTTCACGGTAAAATGAAACTTAATATTGTTTCTTCATTAATCAAAATCAAGGCCATAACGTTTAGAACTTTGATAAGGAAGAGCTAGTAAAGATGATAAACTCAACCATGGGTGCATAGTAAAGCATTTTGTACTTTCAGTGGGAGAATTATCGACGATTAACTATTGGGTGAATAATTTTCACAGACGGACATGAAAATTGTCGAAACCATTTTTTTGAAAAACAAAAATATTAGGTTGTCGACTTTTAAAAATGAAAATTGGGAGTCGCCACCAATCTTTTATTAAGGTTGATTGGATCACCTAAAAAAAAACGGTTTGGTCTACGAGTTTTAGAAAAACGGATCCGGAAGTTAGTTACGTACAGAAAGGATTAGCACACTCGTAACGCCCAAATTGATACCTAGTTAATTAATTAGTGTCTTAATGTTGAAAATTTAAAAAAATATAATCCTTAGTAAAAAACTTAAAAACGTTATTAAAGACCCTTATCATTTCGGAGAAAGAAAATCTAGGGCACAACATTCTAATTTCCTCAAAATGAATTAGTCTAAAACTCGTTATAAAAATTTGAAGAATATTCATTTGTTTAAATTAAGAAATCGCGGCAAATACGTTGGGCACAATTCTTCAAAATCTCAAACTTGAAATATTTCCTTATTATTATTTTTTAAAAATCTTTTTCGAGAAATCAATACGTCATCCAATTAGGATACAACATATTTAACTCCAACAGCAACTTTTTATTTATATATTTTTATTATGAGCAACCTCGATCTTGGATTAACGAAGAAAATCAAAACCAATACGCTAGGGTCAATTTCTTTGAAAATCTAATATGATTATCTCAAATTAAAAATTTTAAAATAAAAAAAAATGATGTGATGCTACATTAAATATAAAATGTAATAATAAATACAATAATGACATAGAAATAAACGAAATTAATGTACATAAACAACGACATGTAAAATATCAAATGAATATAAATGAAAACATAAATCAATAAGCAAATGAAGGAAATAAACAAAAAAAATATAAGAGAAAAATGTACAAAATATATATACATTTGAAATATGAAGAATAAAAGATATAAGATAATTTACTATAAAATTTGGGTTATAAAACTTATATATATAAATACATAATGCATTATGAAAACAAGGAAAATATAAATATACATATAAAATATATTAATGCATTTACAAAAAAAAAAATATAAGTATAATATAAAAACGTGGAAAATATTTATAATAAGCTTTGAGTGGAGTATAAATATATGTGTATATATTACAAAAATGTATAAACATATAAAAATCATAGAATATGGGCAAACGTATAAATATTATGAAATATAAATGTGTATATATATATGTATAAAAAACTATGAAAATAAAATAATAATAAAGTATGTATATAATAAGTTTATATATTAAACGTTTAAAATATATATGTATATATATTAACATGCATATGCGAACATATATGTAGGTATAATAATATATAATATAATAATAACAAAAAAAATAACAAATTAAAATAGACTAAAACCTAAATGAAGATTAAGGATTAAATTGAAATCACATAATTTAAAAAAATGAAGGGCCCAATTAAAATGCGCGAATAACTCATAGGCTTGAATGAAAATATCTTATCCTTTGAACGCGTCACTTTATTAGGGCTAAATAAAATAAATAAATTCGCAGTGGTATCACCTTCTCCCTTTTTTTAAAATCGTAATAAGTAAAAATAATCGAAAAGAAAAAAAACAGTAAGCCACCTTTAAAAAACTGCCAATCGTTCTCCCTTTTTTATTGATTCTTTTTTTACAATGAAGGAGAGGCCTCTATTTATAGCTGAGCCTCCCCAAATCCAACGGTATAGATCAATTACATCAACGGCGAAGATTAAAGGTATCTACAAATTAAATCTTTAAGATTACAAAATCATATCTTTTAATATTGCATATATCATATCTAAGATTGCATATCCTCGAAAATTATGTTTCTATATGTGAGTCCGGGCTAAAATTGGTATTACAAAAATATATTAAGAATAATAGTAATAATAATAAATTTATATTTGTTCATTCGTAGAAACTTATCTCTTTAAATCTTTCTGAAGGGAAATGGAAGTGGGAGAACTTGGTTGCTTCTGAGAGGCAAAGGTCTCAGGGCAGCATTTTTCTACTACGCTCACTGAAGAGTCATCTTCATCTCTAGTGTGACACCTTTTTTTTTTTGTTTTATGTATGGCTTGCTTTTTCCTGTAAAAATGTGGGCCATTTTGAGTTTTTGTTAGGCTCTACAGTTTCGGCAATGGTTTTTGTTTGCTTAATGGTGTCTGAACAGGGGCCTCTAAAATATTTTTTTTTATTTAAGTTTTTTTAAAATTTTAAATAATTAAGAGTAAAATTACACTTAGTCTCTCCTAAAGATGATAAAAATTTGATTTAATCCTTTAAAATTTATAATGATGCAGGTTATTAAATTTACAAGGACGAAATCAGAAAATTCTTTTAGGGAGCCAAAATTAAATTATAATTTTTACAATAATAAAATATAATTTCACCATTTAATAGCCTATATTTTCATGATTTTTAAAAAATTAAATCAAATTTTTATCAATTTTAAAGGGATTAAAATAAATTTACTTTTATTAGTTTAAATTTAAAATTTCCAAAATATCTAAATATAAAATTTTCCATTTTAGGATCTTAATGAAGTTGAACTTCAGTGGTTCCATCTGGGCCATACACACAATATATATAGTTTAGATTTGGTTTCTTAAATCTTGGTTGTGATTAAAATCCAATAATCACAGTATCTAATTCCTTTACACTAGGCTGAAGTTTAGTTCAGTTTGGTGAGCTTTTTTAATGGTCTGCTTAGCATGTGTTGTAAATTTTTTAATTTAAAAAAAAAAAGTTTGGATCACAAAAAATTTATGGAAAAATAGAAGGAAAAATGTTGAAAGAGATTAGAATGTCAAAAAGTATATATTAAAATAATAAAAATTTATGATGCCATAAATTTAGATAGATAAAAAAAATTGTTATCTTGTCTAAATCTCAAGCCAAATGATTACTTTTGCATCACTTTTTAAAAACTTAATTTTTAAACATTCTAAGACGGATCAACTTATATGTTCATTCTGGTTAATCTTAGGATTTGGTTGTGTATTAATCGATAGAGTTCCTTATGGTCGACTACTCAAAGTAGTTACCAATTGGCCTATCTGTGCTTCCAACGATCTAATGGTCACTTCTTGCATCATTTTTCTGCATAGATTCCAACAATAGTTCCTCTATTGTTTTTTTAGGTGGAATTTGCTGACTTTGTGGTTGTTTTTGCTCCAGTGGAGCATTCTGTTTAAGCGGTACATTATTTTCTTCTTGATTATTCCTTTATAAGTAGTTTGGATGATTTCTCCATTCAGGATTATAGGTGTTGGCAAAGGCATTGTTCTGCTGAAAGTTCTGGATACCCATTCATAACACTGCTTGGTAGGATGGGCACCTGCACAATAATCACAACCTAACATTGCACTGTTCATTGATTTACTCGGTCTACTATGTTGTAGAACAACATCTAACCTTTTATTGATCGCATTCAACTGTGTCGAAAGATTGAAAGTTTGACCCAGTTCATTAACTTTCATTGATTTCTTTGGTGCAGTCCGCTCATAAACCTCGTAATTTTGGGATGTTAATTCTTCCAGAATTGCATAAGCATCTTTCAAAAGCTTTCGCACCAATGAACCTCCAAATGCACCATCAACTTGAATTTTTGTTGCAACGTCTAGCCCATTGTAAAAGATAAGAATTTGTTGAGCACTTTTCAAAACATAGTGTAGGCACTTTTTGAAAAGTTCTTTGTATCTTTCCCAAGCGTCATATAAGGTCTTTTTATCGTATTGAGTGAAATGGTGAATATCCCTCAAAAGTTTAGCTATCTTAGAGAGAGGAAAATATCTAGCCAAATTGTTTTCCACCAATTGGTCCCATAAGGTGATAGAGGGAGTTGAGTCAATCAGTAACTCTCCCATCTAAAGAAAGTTAAATAATTGAAGTCCGACCGTCTTGTTGGATACCCCATTATATTTCAATATATCACATATCTCTAAAAAAGTTCATAGATGAGAATCAGGGCCTTCACTCGATATTCTGAAGAACTTGTTCCGAAATAATTGCATAGTCCCAACACCGATATTAAAATTATTCGCCTCAATAGCAAGTCTGGCAATGCTCGAGTGATATCCCTCATGCAAATGCATGTAGTAATCAATACACCTACTCCTCTATTGTTAAGGTGCTTGAATCATCAATGGTTTGATCACCAACCCCAAGGGGTTAACTTCACGGTTCTCAAGATTCAGAGGATCCACCTCGATTAGTTGTATTTTAGCTTGTCTAGTTGCTTATCGCACCTACAGTCCAACCAATTGTGAAAGAGTCAATAGATTGAACTATTCATCCTTCTTGAATGCGGCATACAACTTTTCGTTACTAAATGCTATTTATGGAGATTAAACTTAAATTTTAATAGATATATAACTAATATTCTTAGAATTTCATTCGAATTAAAATTTAATTTTTTTAAAATTGCATTAAGTATTTTTTAAATTATTATTATTAAAAAAATATGATGTGATTCCTGAGAAAGAACCACTTTATTAAAAATTATGACGTGATTATAATTAACTATGGTTTAAATTATTATTAAAAGTTGTGGACTGGATATTGATGAAAAGTTCCTAGGAAAATATACAGAATTAGAGTAGAATACAATTAGGAAAAAACACGTTTTTTCAAATATATGTATCTAATTATCATCATAAAAAAATCCCTTTTTTTATTAATTTGAAATAAACTCAAGTTCTACTTATTAATAATAAATAATATGCCGTAATTATTATTAATAAAAAATATGAATTAACAAAACTTTTTTTTGTCAATTTAAAAATTAACTAATTATAATTAAATTATAATTTATTAATATAATTAAAAAAATTCTTGTCCATTCAAATTCATACTTTTACATATAAACCCTAAACCCTAAAACATTATAAATATATTTGTTTAGCATCACTTTTGCTATAAAATTTGGGTTTTTATCTGTAAAACTGTACCAATATTAATACCAAATGGAACCCAAGTTTAGTTGAGCCCAAATCTACAATGATCTCGACTCACAGTTTTTATATAAGAAAGCATCAGATGGCCTTGTCGCTTTCTCCTGGGACTGGATATCGAAATTGATGATTAATGAAAGTTAATGCTTTTCATCTTTGGTTCAGCGCTCAAACCAAGCTGGTCCATGTCTGATATGTCCACGAGCCACAAAGGGTCAGTTCCCTTTTTGTTATTACATTTTTTCTTGGACAAGTAGATGCCATTTATTCGTCCAAAAGCGGGGAAGAAGTGTACCTGTTATTACAACTAAAGGCAACAGGTGAGAAAAAATAGTAACTGTTAACAAAAGTATTCAGCCCCTCCATTGCAGACTGCAAACAAATTTCTCCAATTTCCCAACCGAGAAAAACTAAAGCGATGCACATAACCAGGAAATAGATGACTACTTTGGAATGTAGCAGCATAAGTTAATTAGTTTATTCCCAAGGGACACCATTTTGTTTGGATCTCAAAATAGTGCCATGTTTCAAGAACAGAAATTTTACCAACTCGTCTGGAGAATCGAGGAAGATGAAGCAACCAAAAGGTAAGGCCCCAGCAGTGCTCTCCACCTTTCTTTTTCACAAGAAACAAAGAGTACTCGCTATATTTATTTAAAGTGTCATAAAAGAAAAGTTTGTCAAGCTGTCAGAATTTGTAAACATTTTGATTAGAACTACAAATAAAATTAATTAATTGAGTGGGATGTATGAATCCCACTGATTACCTCAAATCTTTTTGGCCTTATCTTTTTTTTCTATCCTTTGTCAGTCGTCACCCTAAACCCACTTTCTCGATTCAGGAAGCTTTGTTGAATAGTGGCCCACCATGCAGCGGTATCATAAGCAACAACACAGTTGACACTTGATGTAATTGAAATTTTGAACACTGGTTAATAATAATAATAATAATATAATTTACTGAAAGAATCAGTGGGCTTGATATGGGGACATTGGGTGCAATCAAGTTTTTTAGTTAGAAGTCCACATCGAATGTATATTGGACACGACAGTATGGAATTCCCTCCCCCAGGATGGATGAGCTAAAAATAGTTTTCAATTGAAGGTGACAAGTGAGAGGTGACAACAAAGGCCTTCAATCTTCTCCCTCTCGTTTTCAAGAGGTGGGTGGGGTGAGGGGGGCTTTTACGCTTTAGACCGTGTCAAGTCCACCACTCGAAACCCAAACTCTTCATAAAAGGTAATAATATTTCTAAAATGAAAAAAGCAGCACTCGAATTGACTGTTTCTCAGGAGCCAGGTTCTGGAAAGGAAAACCTCTTAAGCCATAATTTTGAATTTTATCCCTCCTTTTTATAAAAATTAAATAATTATTGTTTATTATAATTTGTTAAAATTCAACCATTGTATTTTACAAAAATTAGTGAAATTGAGTAATCATGTTAAAATTTATAATTGAACACTGACTTGAAAATCAGTTACTCAATAATTTATATAAAAAAATGGGTAAATTGTCTAGTTAGTCACCCAACTTTTAGGGTGTTTATCCAAAACGGAATCATTACAATTTGATCACTCAATTTTTAGGGTACTTTCATTTTAGTCACCCAAGCATAGACTTGATCGTCGGCTAAGTCAGGTTTGGGCCAAGTCAATGAAGAATTTTAGGCCTGTTTTCTAGGCTCATGCTCAGCCCGACTTAAAAAATGGGCCTAAACCCGAGTGCCTGACCCATATTAAAAATGTTAAATTCGAGCTCAACCCGAATGTAATAATTTTTTAGATTATTTTTTTAGATTACTTTTAACTTAACATGGAAAATTTAATACTATATAATCAAAATAAATTTGGGTGTCGTAAACAACTATTAAAAATCAATTTTCATTGATATTTTCTAAAATAATTTCAAAACAATCAAATAAATTAAATAAATTGTTAATTTTTTTTTATATATTATCAATCGATTTACTGCAATAATTTTGAATCTTAATATTTAAAAAATTATATTTCAAATCTAAATTTAGAACTTTCAAAGCAATGGAATAAACAATTATAATTTGATAATTTTTATTTCTACCGTTTTTCACTTTAATCTTTGATTTTTTATCCCAATCAATACTTAAAAATGTATTTTTTTAGGTGACCAAAATAAAAGCACAAATATGATGTGCATGTATAGTTAATCGCCATTAGAAATCTAATACTTCAGTAACTAAAATAAAAAGTAACCTAAAAGTTAAGTGACCAAATTGTAAAGATTTTATTTTGGATGATTAAAATGGAAACGTCCTAAAAATTGGGTGACCAATTTAGATAATTTACCCTAAAATTAGTAAGAATTGATAATTTAATAATTTATACTTGATAAATTAGTAAAATTCAACCATTAAATAAACTAAAGTAAGAGGACTTTTTATTTTCAAAAAGTAAAGAAGAATGAAATTCAAAATTAGTCTTAATTGAATTTTCTTTATCCGACCGGCACATAATTTCGCACACACTGCACTGCACGTGCCATTCTCTTAACTGCGAAACTAAGACTAAAACCCACCGCAGATTTGACAGTGTAAAAACCAAATTAGCCTAAACCTAAAATCAAATTTAAAAAAAAATTAAAGAAAAATATTACGAGGAATAAACGTCGCTCTTTCTCTCTCTCTCTCTCTCAACCTGGTTCGGGAAAGGGAAAAAAGAATTAAACAGACGACGAAACGAGGGTTTTTAAGAGAGCGAGATAAAAAAAAAATTTAAAATTAAAATTAAGTAAATAAAATCCCCAAAAAAGGAAAGAAAAAAAAAAGATTTCCACGGGGAGGGAAAGCTCAAAGCGAAGGGTCGAAAACTTTCAGATAGATTTTCTTTTTTTCTTTTTGAGGGAGAAAAAGGTGTGCTGTCGTCTTTCTAATGGAGCTCAGCTTCAGAGCTAGGGTTTCGTTTTTCTTTGCCTTTTTTTGAAGATTTTTTATGAAGGTAACTACGCTTAACGCTTGTTATTGTTTAGGTATCTTGCTTTTTCTTTTAAAAGTAAAACAAATGGGCTGTTATCGATTTTATTTTCACATTGAGGTTTAGCGTTATTAAAATCAGTTATATATCTGCATTAATTGAGATTATCTTAACTCAATTCACATCACTCGTCATGATGTACAGCAGAAAAGCTAGGGTTTTGTAATGCTGTTTCTTCTGAGCTTTGATTTTTAGGGTTAGATCTTCACTTTCTATTGTAATTGATATTCCGTGACGTGTTAACTGTTTTAGAGGAAATTTGGTGAACTATTTAATTGTTTCTTCAGGTTTTCAGTTTATTAGCCTACAACTTACGAGTAGGTTTTTGTATGTTATTTTGTTTTTGAGTTATTTCTGTTTTAGAACTGAAATTCAATTTATTTAAAAATCAAATGGGTTTTTGTTGATAATTTTAAAAGCTTGAGATTTTAGCAATTCTTTTATTTCAGGTGTTGAGGAGTGCCATAATTTATCATTTTCGAATCTTTTGTTGACAATTAATATGATTTTACATGATCAGCTTGCTTGGAAGGTATGATATGGTTGTTTTAGCCCATTTTTTACCATTTTATTTTGATGATGAATTGATAACATCAATGTTCCTTTCCTTTTTATTTTGATACCAATTAATTGAAAAAGAACTTTACTTTTAGATGCTACAGAATCAACACCAATTAATTGATAACATCAGGAGCTACAGAATTAACCATTTATGTCATGCCATTTTACAGGTTTCCTTTTAGATGCTCTCTTGAAGTTTCATTCCTGTTCTAGATGGAACAAAAATTGTCAGTACGTTATAGAGTTCTCTTTGTTTGGTGGTTTTGCATCTAAAACGCCATGACGCTTGAGGATTTTTTTACCCTGGCTGAGATGAAAGATGGACTCACGGTCCCTTCACGAGTTGAGGAGCTAGTATCTGTAATGAAAAAAGAGAAAGAATCTGTTGTGAAAAATGTTGGTGATGCAACCAGACAGTGGACTGCTGTTGCAAGCACAATTGCGGCCACTGAGAATAAAGATTGTCTTGATCTTTTTATTCAGCTAGATGGACTTTGTTTTATAGGCAGATGGCTAAAGGATGCTCAAGAATTTGGTAATGGCTCGAGTGATAGTTTTGTGGAAGAATCAATTACTGCACTCTTACGAGCACTTGAAAAGTTGCATAGAGATAAGGAAAGGTCAATTTCTTCGGAGATCTGGATTACGGTCAAGAATCTTCTGAGCCACAATAGCTCTCGAGTTCAGGACAGTGCTAGGTTGCTCTTTGATAAGTGGAAACGAGGTACAGTTTCTGATCATGTCGATAGTGGTGGACATGAGTATGAGATTTCAGACGCTGCTACTGTTACCGGAGAAAATAATGGGCCAGATTCTGCCAAAGACAGTCCTGTTTCAAGAGGAAGTGCCCATGGGGAAAAAGATGGAGCAGATGCTGCTAAAAGTGAAAACCTTCCTTCAAGCCTAGATGGTGTTCAACCACAAAGTACTAAAGATTTACATGTTGAAACTACTAATGATGAGCTCAAGTCCCACATAAATTCAGACTATTCAGACACGGAAAACAGATCTGAGAGTCATATGGCCTCCTCTTCTGTGTTAAATCCTGTGAAAGAACTACAAGCAAAAACTGTGGAAGAAACTGCTTCCCATGAGGCCTGCAGTTTAGCAGATTCAAAGCAAGAAAATATTGAAGCTTCAGATGCTATGACAGTTTCAAACTCTAGTACTGTGGAACATGCTCTGGTTTCGTCTAATGCTGGTGTTGGAACAGCTCTGGAGGTTACAACAGGACCCAGTTCCCATACTGATACTGAAGCCAATAGGTTTCATGTCCTAAATTCTGTTGATCTTACTGATGAGAGGATGCATGCATCTGAGCCAAAGAAGGCAATGTCTGATGTGGCTGTTATGAATCATTCCAGCAGTGGCTCAGAGCTATTCAAGATTGCTGGTAAAGACAGCGAGTCACATTTGAGCACGTCACGGAGCTCCTCTGACAATGAGCTCTTGTATGAAAAGCCTGGGGATCTGGAAACTATGTTTTCGAGAATGGCAGCCATTGGAACAGCAGATGAAGATAAGGAGAATTGTGAACTTGAGGATTTGAGAAGTGGTTCCAGGTTTACCAGTAGTCATGGTGTGACCGATACAACATCTGATATTGATCTAGAGTATGGCATAGTTGATGCTCTAGAAGTTGCCCGAAAAGTTGCTCAAGAAGTGGAGCGAGAAGTCATAGATGACAGAGAACCTTCCAGCAGCTCTTCAGAGAAGATATCAGAAGGTGGTATTAGGCAACCCAGTACCCCAGAATCCATAAATAGAAAGCAAGACCTACCCACCGAGGTCTTGCCAAAGGAGGTGTCAACCGGACCCATTCGGTCTGCTGGAGCGCATACTGAGGGGGAGGGGCTCCTTATTAATTCAGATGATGCAGATAATGAACCAGAAAATCACTCGCGTGACATGGAATCCTCTCAGGTGACCATGGCTCAAGATCCTGAGCCGATCACAGAGAAAAGTCTATGTGATTTTGATCTGAACCAAGAAGTCTGTTCTGATGATACGGAACGTGCAGTGACTTCCATCTCCACTCCCATTTCAGTGGTTTCTGCTTCTAGGGCAGCAGCAGTGCGTGGCATACCTGCAGCTCCTTTGCAGTTCGAGGGGACTCTTGGATGGAAAGGATCTGCTGCCACAAGTGCTTTTCGCCCAGCATCACCTCGACGTAACTCTGATGGTGATAAGAGACTATCCCTTGGAGGGACAAGCAGTAGCTCAAAACGGAGGTTGGATTGCCTTGATTTTGATCTCAATGTTGCTGAGGCTGGCGATGAAAAAGGTGCTGAACTAATGTCCGGGAAACAGGTTACAGCCTCATCAGGTCTCTATTCTGCAGAATCTTCACTGAAAGCTAGTCAGAGAAAATCCGAGAGACTTGAGCTGGATTTAAATTGTGTCAGTGATGATGGTGACGGTCCAGCACTAGATTCAAGAGTCAAGGAATCACTCTTTTATGACAGGAATGGGCATTGCAGCCAATCACCTGCTTCGTCATCATCATCAATGCAGCCTTCTCTGAGGAACTTTGATTTGAATGACAGGCCATGCAATCACAATAATGCTTTAGAACAAGGGCCATTTCCTGGTAGATCTTCAATTGCTCATGGAGGGCCTAAACTAAATGATCCTGTTATTTCTATCATGGGTACTAGAGTGGAAGTCAATAGGAAGGACTTTGTTTCTCAGGTTGTGTCCTTTCCAAATGGCAAGGTTCTTGGGCCTGCAACTGATGGGAGCATCACAAGAAGTGCAGGGTTTATGGGGTTGGTTCCCACTGCCTCGTATACACATTCCCCTGCTTTTAGCTCTAATTTACTGCCAATGGCGCCAAATATGCCCTTCCCTTCTGCCATTTATGGGGCTAGTGGCTCAATCCCCTTTATTGTTGATTCAGGTGCACCTGTTGTGCCTCAAATTATGGGCTCTACATCAGCGGTTCCAATAGCTTCACCTGTTGTGCCTCAAATTATGGGCTCTACATCAGCGGTTCCAATAGCTTACTCTCAGGCACAATTCATTATGAGCATGAGCAATGCAGCTGCTGGTTTAAATGGTTCAGGCCCCTCGCGGCCTAATTTTGACCTGAATTCCAGATTAGCAATTGAGGGAGGAAATACAGATTCCATGGGTTTAAGGCAGCCATTCATGCCTGTTCATGGTAGGTCAATAGAAGAACATTTGAGGGCAAACACACAAGCCTCCTCTAGTTCCGGGGTTGGGGTAAAAAGGAAGGAACCAGATGGTGGATGGGAACCATACGCATTTAACTACAGACAGCAGCATTTTCCATGGAAACAGTAAGTTAATATTTATGTTGCTCCTTCCTCTCTTGGGAGTCATTTCATAAGTCCAAATTAATTGATGCTTGCATTGCCAAAGATAGCCCATTGGAGTTCGTGGGAGTGGAGTTGAACGGAATAAAGCCGGGAAATTAGAAATGTAATATGATTCATGAGATTTGATTGCCAAAGGGAGGGAATTAGATTTTAATTGTTTTAGTTTATTGTTTTCCTTTTCTGCATTCCATAGAAGGCTTGGTACATGTAGGTGTAACTTATTTTCCTTTTATGTCACAGAAAGATAAAAAAGAAACTGAGCTTTTCTTACCATTTATTTTCTTTTTGGCAAGAACAATTTTGGTTATTGAACATCACTAATTTACAGCTAGAAAATTAATATATTGTTCTTCACTTTCTCATTTTTGCCCCTTTCCGGATGGTTGCATTTTTATTATTCCGAATCAATGAATACTGCTAGATAAAACGCTAAAGGAAACCAAGCTACACATCTTCAGATGCTTTATTTATTTATTTATTTTCCCTTTTCTTCGTTGCTCATTCATTTGCAACATTTTCAGATGATTAGCTTTACTTTTTTCTGTCTGCATTGTTGCTCTTTTCACGAAAAGCATGTAAAGGTTTGACGAAACTACTTCAAAAACAAATAGAACAAAATTGACTTTGATTGAATATGTAATCGAGAATTTGGTCAACAAATGCATTTCCTAAAGCATCTGCAGAAACTAGTAACATTTGAACACTATTAATGGCTGTAGAAAATACAGGCATCTCCGTCTCTGGCAGTAAGCTAGCTCTCCCTCTCAATAGGAAGTGTGCCCAACATAAATGGCTACGAATTTTGGTGTGCCCAATATATTGTAATTGGGCTACTTGCGCTTGTAACTGGAAAACGAAAGAAAATTTAGTAAAAAACAGTATCCCCGGTGCAAAGCTCCAGCGAATTAAAAATTCAAGACATATTTTCGAATATATTGAGAATAGGAAGATTATTGAACCAAGCATACATCTGCCTTACAGGTGTTCCAGATATTGTAGGTCTAGAATCTACTTGGAAGAAAAACTTGCCTAGAGCAAAAGAGGGACGGAAACTAAAGATGCTAATGCTGTCCATAAAACCAAGTTTGACTTGAAACAGTTTCTAAGAAATTGTGCTGAAGAATGTGTTATTTTTCTTAAAACACATTTGTGCAAACAACACCAAAGCGATTCAAAAAATGACCAACTTTCTGGTTTAATACGTGAAATTAAGTTCTCCTACATGATTTTGAACCCAGAACACAGTTAATATAGATAGTCGAAGAAACAAGACAAAAAATTATTAGAGGAATGCATCATGTTTCATACCGTGATTTGCTCTTAAATGAACTTTTGGGCTTTTTCCTTCCAGCATTACTAGAACTTTTCTGTCTTCTCTCACTCATGTCATTTTTGAATAGCTCCCGCATTTCCTCTGTCCTTGATTGAGTTCTTTGTTTATACTGCTTTGAGCTTTTATTGGATTTCTTCACAATTTTGCCAGAATCTACAGCCTTCTTCACAGCTTTTACTGCTTTTGCTCGCCGGTAAGCCAAGTCAACCAAAGATATACCTTCCTTCTCTTTCTTATTTTTCCCACTACCCTGCAATTCTCATATACGAGTATCACAAGCTATATCATAAAATAAAGAAACAAAACTTGCTAGCTCTTAACACACACAAAGAAAAACTCAAACAGTAAAACATCTTCTAGTGGTGAGAAATAAACATTTTGACTGCGCTCAATTTTAACAGTTAAGGGAGTCTAGAAAGGCTCGCAATGGCAAAGTTAGTGACATGTAAGGTCGGTGTATAAGCATTATACAGCCTAAAAAGAATTATATTTCCAAAAAAGCAAGAGATGCTTACATCTGGTTCATTAATTTCGCTTTGATCCTCCAACATTTCTCTGGCAGCTTCCAGTTTTCGACGTTTCTTCCGAGGTAAATTTTTCTGTTCAGCAGAAGTTAGCATTGTGCACAATGCAAAAGTTCTAAAAGCAGGTTTTGAAATGAGAAAGATGTATGACCTCACGCTCTCGCTTCCTCTTTTCCTTCATCTTAAGGTCCTCAGCTTGTTGAGCACTGATGATAGCATCTGCAGAACCTTTTTCTTTCTCTATAGATGCCTGTCAAATGAGATGAGATAATCTCATCACTAAAATTCTTTCCCATCACAGTAGCTAAACAGAAATTTTGGTTATAATAAAGATTATGCAGCATACAGCCTAGCGACAGCAATACATGAAAATAAAAATTTTACTTGCAAGGATTATTTACCTTTGCTTCCTTGGCTACAAGTTTTTTCTCCTTTTCTGTCATAAACCAGGTTCTTTTAGGTCGTGCATAAATTTCATCCTTATGTGCAATCATATTTTCAGCCTTGCATCACAGAAGCACATGAGATTAAGAAATTATTTACTAGGTTCTGGAAATGGTACTATATTTTCTGGACATCTAGGTATAAATAGCATGAAAATGAGAAGATCCCATACCTTCGTTGCTTCCATTTCAGCCTTTCTTAGGGCTCTCTCCGCCCTGCCAAAATCAGAAGCTAAATAGTGGTACCAAGAGAACAGAAAAAAACTTTGAAAATGAAACAAAACCAAACCTCTCCTCTTCAATAACTTCAGTGACTTTCTCCTCCATCTCCTCAATTTTTTGAGACCACTTAGTGATAGACTGCTCCACAACAATCCGGCTCTTCAACTTTGAACCTACTCTCTTTGCCTGTCAGATTCAAACCACCAATATAGAATTATAAGCAAGGGAAATTTCTGATAGAAAATGTCCAGCTACTTGCTCCAATAGGAGAAACTGTTCCAGATTGTTCATGAAATTGAAGTTTAATATGGTATTGGAGTGAGAAGATATATGGCCTTAAAGTGTCCAATTCAAAATTTCACAGTTAATCTTTTATTAAGGCCATCATGATTCTGTAACATGATAGGAACCACTAGTGACATGCATAATAACTTCCATAAAATTTTCATAAAGCAGAAAGTGATACTGAATGCCTATTCTAGGATCTCAAATGAAGGCAACCAATAAAAGTAAAAAATGGCAAACCAGGATGATCATCACTTACAATAGCTTTTAATAGAGATCGGTCATTGTCAGTAACAAATGTAACGGCATATCCTTCTCTACCAGCTCTTGCTGTCCGACCGACTCGGTGAACGTAACTGCATAAAGAAAAAACAAAGGAGCCAACCGATTGCAATTGAGCATAGTGCACATCAAGACAGAAAGTTCCACAAATTTTTGTAGAAAACAAAAAGATGACTCATGCTGGTCAAACATAATTCAAAGAGTGTGGAAATACCTTGTAATATCTCGAGGACAAGCATAATTAATAACAGTCTGAACACCAATTATATCAAGTCCCTACAAGTTGCAACCATGCAGAAGCGTCAGAAAACAAAACAGCTGCTGCATAAAATAGAGATGTATGGATGTACATGCAAGGGCAGATACATCAATCATCTAACATATGTAAAATTGACTCTTTACAATGGCCAAGATCTATCAAACATGAGCACATGGAAGTTTACAAGCTTATGAGGGCATAAGGGGAAGGGATGAGTTTCAGTGTAGGCACTTACACGGGCAGCCACATCAGTTGCAATTAAAAAATCAACTTCCTGCTTCCTAAAACGTTCCAAGGCCTACACAAACAACCATCAGTGAAAATGAGCAAGCAGTGAACCAAAATGATTTGGTTTGATAAAATAAAAAGAGGGGGCATTTTCAGTGATTTCACAACTTGAATAACCTTCAAGATAAAATCTAGTTAACATACCCCACAAAAAAGAAAAAAGAAGAAAAGTGAACTGAGGGCAGGGAGCCAGGGACTAAAGAACAACAATAGAAATTACTCACATCAAGGCGCTGAACTTGAGTAAGATCTCCATGAAGCTCAGCTGCTTGAAGGCCAGCCAACTGAAATAAAATCTTCAACCTATGAGCAGCCTGCTTAGTTCCACTGCCAAATGAGATGGAATATCATTTATAAAGTCATAGGGGCTTGCCCTGGTATCTAGGAGGTGAGCTAAAACTGGTTGGTTCAAAAACCTGGTTATAAATTAAACTGAAACAAAAGAGAAAGAAATCATATTTTCTTTATTGAACCTAATTTTTTTTCTCAGAACAAGTGTAATGATTCATGAAATACAACACTACCCAAATATCTGAGTTTCCTAAATCCCCCATTGGTATATAGTTAAATCAGCATGACCTTCTACATGTGTAATAATAACCTGAAGATAATCACTCTGGATGTGAAGGTCTTTGTACACAATGACAGAAGAACTGCTTCTTGATTTACTTCACGCATTCGGCGTATCCTTACAACCCTAATGAGAAATAAAAATAACATAGTCAACATAAAGAAAAGGGGAAACCAGCAAGCAAAATAGAATGTGAACTTATATCAGAGCTTACTCCTCGGTCAATGTTGATGGCCGTTTAGTTGATGAGTCAGCTGAGAGACGCAAGGGTCTGGTCAAAGAAAGCTTGACAAGCTCATCAACTTCCTCTGTCATTGTAGCTGAAAACAGCATAGTCTGTCTCCTTTTAGGACAAAGGCAAACCTGTACATGGTTGCATTAGATGAATACAAATCCACCAAAATAAATTTCAATTCAACGCAGACAAACAGAGCAAGGAAGATTAGGAAGTGAAATGATTGCTACTCAAAGGAAAATGAACTCTTTTTTATCTACTAGTTAAGACTTATCTTTGACTGCCTGTGGCAAACATTTCATTTATTGATGAAGATATAATTTCATAATAAACTATAACTGTTTCAAAGATGGAAACCAGTTCTATTTTATCTCTTCGTACTACTACGTCATAAAAATTATACAAAATCCATCAAGTTGGCAAGTCAAGAATAAATTCCGCTTTCCCATCATCGAAGAAATTCAGAGAATCAATTATGAATATAACTCATATAAAAATATTTCTGATAGGGAGGCGTACCAATTCATGAATTTCAGCACTGAATCCGAGCTCCAGAAGACGATCTGCTTCATCAAGGATCAAAACTGCAAGATCATCCAAATCCACAGACATGGTATTGCGTAAATGATCTATCATGCGTCCAGGAGTAGCCACAACAATGTCAGGCATTAATCTCAAAGCTGTCTCTTGTGCCTATAAAGTTGACATAAAATAAAGGAAGACAACATAAGCATAGGAATGCACATATTGAAACAAAAGTTGTAACATCAACTTCCAAATAAACAGACACACTAAGAAGCAAAGTAGATTCATTTGAAAAAAGAATACTTTTATGTGTCATTCCAAAAGCATCAATGATAGAAGTTTCAGAAACCAGCCAATTGTTTAAGAAAATGGAAAAGGGTGATTACAGTCTTATTGCAATGAAATGAGTGGAATAAGTTTAGACCGAGTTAAAGATAAAGAAACACTTAAAAAGGAGTGCTGAAAGGATTGGAGATATAACTTTTTGCCAGTATAAAAAGTGAGCGCAAATTAAACTAGCTAAGGATGGAAATCCATGGGTCAAACCTTTAATGAAAGCCCACCAACAATCAGACAGCATCTAATATCGGTATACTGGGCCAGTTTCTCTATCATACTGTGAACCCTGCAACAAATGAAGGTAAAGTAAGATAACCGTAATGACTACCCAAAAGTACAAATTAAAGATATTTATAGTCAACACAACTTGAAGGATACCAAATTGCCAAGCCTGACAAATATGTTCAACAAACCATCCAAGCGAGAAAATGCATAAACCAGCTCAATAGCTTATGATAACATAATCCAATTGTAAAAGAATATTAATTCTCTAACACTAAGCAAGGATGAAGAAAAAGCAAAACCCTGAATAAATTTGTGATAGAACCCAGAAAATGGTCAAAAGTATTATGAGCACTTACTGAACGGCCAACTCTCTAGCTGGAGTAAGGATAAGTACCCGTATAGCTGAAACCCTTTTAGGACGAAATAACAGCCTTTCTAATGTAGGTAAGGCAAATGCAGCCGTCTGCATGAAGCGCAAATTTAAAGCAGTTAAGCACAAATTCAAATATTCAATCACATAATAAACGGCATAGAAAGATATACAAATTAAAAGAAATATACCTTCCCAGAACCAGTAATTGCGCTACCACATATATCGCGCCCAGTCAAGGCTAAGGGTATACAAGCAGCCTATAAGAGAAATACCCAAAAAAATTCATTGAACAAAACTCGATTAATAAAACTAAAATATAAAAATCAGGAAGAATGGAGACCTGAATGGGCGTAGGCTTGGTGTAACCCAATGTTTCACAAGCGCGAAGCAAAGGACGCGAAAGATTGAGCTCCATGAAAGAATTGGCATGAAACGACGCTCCTTCAGCTGGTGCAAAGAACGATTTATTGTCTCTTGCATTGCTATTTTCCTCATCTTCATCTTCTGACCTATAATCAACCTGATATATATATATATAAGAATTATTGATTCAGAAGAAAACAGATTCGGAATTTATAATAAAAGAGCAAACTGATAAAGAAATACTTGTTTGTCGGATTCAGAATCGGAGGTCTCCTCCTGCTGAGCTGGAGCTGAGCTTTGTTGGAGGATTTTAGAGATTTTGAAGTCAACAGAGGTGGTACCACGGCGAGCGTGTTCTTCTGCGACGGATTCAGAGTAAGAAGTAAAGTCCCATGGAGATTGGGATTTGGGTTTTGGTTTGGAAGGTTTGTCTTCTGCTTCATCTCCTTCTTCTTCCTCCTCAGCTTCTTCATTATCTTCATCCTTCGATTCAGAGAGTTCGGGTTCTTCGTCGCTGGGGGCTTCGAACATGAAGCTTGGAGCCATGGAGTTTTGATTCGGAGCAAGGGAGTTTGTGTTTTTCCCTGGAAGCAACTCTTCGAAAGGAGAATAGATGGAAACCAAAAACTGGCTCCACCAGGTGTCTATATTCGCTTAAACCTAAACCCTAGAGACAAAAGCTAGTTTTTTTTTTAACTACATTAAACAGTGTATAAATTTTCGTTTTCATCCTTTAATTAAAAATTCATAAATTTCATTTAAATCACTTAATTATTCAAATATAAATTTTGTTTTCATTCTTTAATTTTTATTTAAATTACTAAATTATTCAAAAGTTTTTATTTAAATTACTAGACTCTTAAATCTTTTTTTAAATGTTTCACGAGTAGTCTCTAAGTAACGATTCGACAATCAGTATGATTGACGAGTAGAAGAACATACTTTAAATTCAAATTGATTTAATAATCAGTATCGGAGATAAAAAAAAAACTATTTGAATTTTTATTTGCATATTCGTGACGTCTAAAGCTATTTCATGAAAAAAAACTTAATTATAAGAAAAATGGAAAGAAAAGTTTCGATTGATGTAGTTAGTGCAAATAAAATAAATAATATAGTATCGATCTTAACAATCTATGACTAAAATAAAAACTTTTGAATAATTTAATAACCAAATTGTAATATTTTTTAATTGAATAACCAAAACGAAAAACTTAACAAATAATGGTAGCTTACTTTTTATTCTTTTAGGGTAAAAATAAATATGTTATTGTGTATTTTTATTAAAATTATATTAAATCAAATTATTTTTATTATTCATAATAGACATTATTTATGTTTATTTTAACTAAAAACCAATATTCATTTTGTCGTTTAAAAATATAAAAGTTTTTAATTATTATTTAACTTGATTTTTTTGATAAATTATTGATTTAAATAAGGGTAAATTACACCAACAGTTATTCAACTTTAGAGTAACTAACAAAACAGTCACTTTAATTTTAATTCAATCACTCAACTTTCAAAAAATAATAAAACAATCACTACAGTTACAGACATAACAAAAAGCTGAGGTGACCCGTTAACTTGCCATGTTGGCATCCCATTGGCATCCCACGTGGAAACAACGAAAAAGAAAAAAAAACAAATCTGAAAAAGAAAAACAGTGGGGAAGCAAAAGATGAAAAGGGAAACCTAGATCTAAAAGCTCTACACCTTCATTAATTTGCAGTATTTGACTAGAAAAAAAAAAGAAAAAAAACAGTGGGGAAGCAAAAGATAAAAGGGCAAACCCATATTTAAAAGCTCTTTTTTTCTTCTTCTTTGTTTGAGTGTTTTTCTTTTTCACCTTGTTTGTTTCTTAGGCAGAAAAGAAAAGAGAAGACAATAAAAGTAAATTGAAACCAAAATTAGGATTTAGAAATTGGTAAAATACTACAAACTCATATCTTTCTCTCTTTCTCCTGCTTTATTCTTCTTATTGTTTTTCAATCTTTGTTTTGTGTTCTAATTACTTATGAATTGTTATTAACCAAAATTAGGTAAAGAATGCTCTTTTTTTTGTGATTTAGTATCTCAGGAATTTGTGGAACAAAGTTTAGCCTTGGAAAATTTAGTGAAGTATATATTTAGCTGAGCAAGTGTTGGGGGAGGTTGAAATTTATCTACAATAATAGAAATTAAGGGAAGAAGAAGAAGAATATTGGGGGAAAAAAAATCCTAACCCAGTTTAATAGTGGTGCAAATGGTGGTGGTCGGAGCACTTGTCGTCAATGTTGCTGGTTTATTAGTGGGTCGGTTATATTGGGGTCGTTGGAGACTTTAAGAGGGATTTTATAATTTTTTCTCTTCTCTCCTCCTCATCCTCTTCTTCTTCTGTTATTGGGGTTTTTTTCACAATTTCTTCTTAAATTGGGTGGGTTTCTACTGTGACATCAAACGTAGCAAGTTAACTGGCCGCGTTACCTGTCCCGTTAGGTTTGAACGGAAAATATTAGTGGGTGACTGAATTGTCACTTTTTGATAACGTAGTGATTGATATGTTATTTTTTAAAAGTTGAGTGACAATAGAATCAATCAATACTTTAAGCTATATAAATTTTGTTATTCACTACTCCATATTTTTTAATTCTATCATTTATTAATCAAAATTAAAACTATTTCCTTGACTTTTTTGTAAGAGATATTATTTTGTATGTAAAATATTACTAAAAAACGTGTCATTCTTAATAAGTCACAATCTTCTATATGGAACCGAACTTAAAAATCCCTCTCCATACAATTAATTGGATTTGAAACAACAGGTGGGTTCCTTGTCTCCAACTCAAAGTAGCAAGACTACAAACACCTATCACATTGCAAACTTCAAGCCAGTAAACTTGTCTTTGGTTGGCAACCTATTCATAATTGTCATTCAAGCCCCACTAAATGAATGCTTAAAAACGTGAAAAGGAAACTACAGGAGCTTACTCCATGTGATATTTACATTCCTTTCTCGAGTACTAAATTCACTGGTATTGGCAAGCATGCAATCTTTGACTTTTCAAAGATATGGGTGTCAGGATTTTGGCACCGAAAATCTGAGCATTTAAGGCACCGAAATTGGGTTGAAATTTTGGCATGGGATAATTGTAATTTTGGTCCCTAATTGTATAGGCTTTGCAAGTTGATCCTTGAGCTTCAACTATAAATAGGCCTAGTTATTTCTCATTTTAATCATCCCACAAATGCCATTCTCTACTTAAGGCATTATTCTCTCTCCTTATTTGTAAATTTTCACTTGTATTTTGGAGTGAAATATATTTGGTAGTGCCCGAGGACGTAGGCAAAATTTGCTGAACCTCGTTAAAATTCTAGTGTTCTTTATTGTTTATTCTGCATATTTTGCGAGTGTGATTGTAGTGATTTATTGTGCTATTAAATTACGATAGAGGGATATTCTGGCTAGAAAAGACTTGGTACTTAAGCGATCCTCGTGATCCACCTCTCTTTCCTGGGAATTGAACTTAATGTGATTTTTTAGTACAATAATTTTACTCTTTTACACGCTTCCGCGCAACAATTGGTATCCGAGCTAGATTCGTACTTGAGGAATACGACCGTTTACGATACTATTTACGTATACGGTATTGTTCATCCACAGCACTATTCACGTAGACGGTACTGTTCACGTATACAGTAGTTGGGATCGAGGAGAAGAATGGCAGAGGCATCGTCATCAACAAAGACTACCGTGACCAATGCAAAATTTGAAGTAGAAAAATTTGATGGTACCAATAATTTTGGTATGTGGCAATGTGAGATCCTGGATGTCTTATGTCAACAAGAGTTGGATATAGCTCTTGAAGAAAAACCTGACAAGATGGATGACAAGGAGTGGGCCAAGATCAATAGACAGGCGTGTGGTACAATCCGCCTATGTTTGGCCAAAGAGCAGAAGTACTCTGTCATGAGGGAGACATCAGCGAAGAAGTTGTGGGATACACTGGAAGAAAAGTTTCTAACGAAAAGTCTTGAAAATTGGCTTTATATGAAAAAAAAACTTTTTCGGTTCACATATGCACCCGGTATGTCGATGAATGACCATGTGAACTCATTCAATAAAATTTTAGCGGACTTGCTAAATTTGGATGAGAAGTTTGAAGATGAAGACAAGGCATTATTGTTGTTGAATTCTCTTCCCGATGAATGTGATCATCTTACCACCACATTGCTTCATGGGAAGGATACGATCACATTTGATGCAGTCTGCAGCGCGTTGTATAGATCTGAGACTCGAAAGAAAGATAAAAGAGATCACAGAGATGCAACTGCAGAAGCCTTAGCAGTAAGAGGTCGTTCACACAGCAACAAACCTAGTAGAAGGGGCAAGTCCAAAGGGAGACCCGCCAAAGATGAATGTGCTTTTTGTCGTGAGAAAGGGCACTGGAAAAAGAATTGTCCTAAGTTACAAAAGGGCAAGGCTATTTCTAATGCATGTGTAGCGGAGCATGATGAGGAGTCAGACTTTAGCTTGGTTGGTATGGCAATGACATGTCATACGGATGAGTGGATCTTGGATTCAGGATGTACTTACCATATGTGTCCTAATAAGGACTGGTTTTCTAGTCTTGAAGAACTAGAAGGTGGAGTTGTTTTTATGGGCAATGACAGTGCTTGTAAGACAATGGGAGTAGGTACAATCAAATTGAAGAATCACGACGACTCAATCCAAGTCCTGACAGATGTTCGCTATGTACCTAGCTTGAAGAAAAATCTCATCTCATTAGGGGCCCTAGAATTTAAAGGGCTCACAGTCACTTTGAGAGATGGATTACTAAATGTAGTAGCTGGGGCATTGACGGTGATGAAGGGCACTAGAAGAAATAACTTGTACTATTTAAATGGAAGTACAGTTATTGGATCAACATCAACAGCTTCTGCGAAAGATGCAGATTCAGAGGCTACCAGGTTATGGCATAGGCGATTGGGACATGCTGGTGAAAAAGCTTTGCAGACTTTGGCGAAGCAAGGCTTGTTGAAAGGTGCAAATTCTTGCAAATTGGAATTCTGTGAGCATTGTGTTCTGGGCAAGCAGACAAGGGTAAAATTTGGTTTAGCAATTCACAATACGGAAGGAATTCTGGACTATGTTCACAGTGACGTGTGGGGACCTACCAAAATGGCTTCTTTGGGAGGTATGCACTATTTTGTTACTTTTGTTGATGATTATTCGAGAAAAGTATGGGTGTATCTAATGAAAAGAAAAAGTGAAGTTTTGGATGCATTTCTGAAGTGGAAGAAGATGGTGGAGACTCAGACTGGTCGAAAGGTCAAACGACTTCGATCAGATAATGGTACTGAGTACAAAAATGACCCATTTCTTCAAGTATGTCAAGATGAGGGCTTTGTGCGACACTTCACTGTTCGGGATACACCACAGCAGAATGGGGTGGCAGAACGTATGAATTGGACTATACTGGAGAAAGTTCGATGTATGTTGTCCAATGCTGGATTGGGCAAGGAATTTTGGGCTGAGGCAGTTACATATGCGTGCCATCTAATCAACTGGTTGCCATCAGCTGCAATAAAGGGAAAAACTCCTATGGAGATGTGGACGGTAAACCTGCTACTGATTATGATTCTTTACATGTTTTTGGTTCCAATGCATATTATCATGTAAAAGAATCTAAGTTAGACCCAAGAGCAAAGAAAGCATTATTCATGGGTATAACTGGTAGAGTAAAAGGATACCGTTTCTGGTGTCCTGATACAAGGAAGATTGTTTTCAGTAGAGATGTGACTTTTGATGAATCAACCATGATGAAGAACAAGGATTCACAAAATGATGACAAAACCAGTGGCACTTTGCAGCAGGTGAAGCTTGAAAAGGTTAATGATGATCCAGCTAATATTGAAGAAACAAATGATGAAGAAGTTTCGACCCAAGAACTTCTACAGCAACAAGATTCAATTGCATATAGGAGGCCAAGAAGAAAGATTCGTAAGCCTGCTCGCTTTGATGATATAGTGGCCTATGCACTTCCAATTGCAGATGATGATGTTCCTTCTACTTACACAGAAGCAATAAGTAACCCTGATGGTGTAAAGTGGAAGCAAGCTATGAATGAAGAAATGCAGTCTCTTCATAAAAATAGGACTTGGGAGTTGGTGACACTGTCCAAGGGAAAGAAGGCAATTGGATGCAAATGGGTATATGCAAAGAAGGAAGGATTTCCTGGTAAAAATGAAATTCGATACAAGGCTAGATTGGTAGTAAATGGTTACGCTCAGAAAGAATGAATAGACTACAATGAAGTGTTTTCTTCAGTTGTGAAGCATTCGTCTATTCGGATTTTGCTAGCCTTGGTTGCGCAATATGACCTTGAACTAGTTCAGCTTGATGTGAAGACGGCTTTTTTACACGGTGATTTGGAAGAGGAAATCTATATGACTCAGCCTGATGGATTCAAGGTTGCTGATAAAGAAAATTGGGTTTGCAAACTGACGAAGTCGCTTTATCGATTGAAACAATTTCTGAGGCAGTGGTACAAACGATTTGATCAGTTCATGAAAGGGCAAAGGTACACAAGAAGTAAATTTGATCAGTGCGTGTATTTTCAGAAGCTACAAGTAGGAATTTTCATATACTTGCTCTTATATGTTGATGATATGCTGATAGCATCTAAGAGCAAAGTTGAGATTGAGAGATTGAAGACTCAACTCAATCTCGAGTTTGAGATGAAAGATCTGGGTGAAGCTAAGAAGATTCTTGGCATGGAAATATGTAGAGATAGAGCTCATGGTAGAGTTAGCTTGTCTCAGAAGCAGTATTTGAAGAAAGTACTACAGCAGTTTGGCATGAACGAGCAGACAAAACCTGTAAGTACCCCGTTGGCTTCTCATTTCAAGCTTTCTGCACAACTATCTCCTTCGACGAATACAGAACGAGAATACATGTTACAAGTTCTGTATTCTAATGCAGTGGGTAACTTGATGTATGCAATGGTGTGTACAAGACCCGACATTTCACAGGCAGTTAGTATAGTGAGCAGGTATATGCATAATCCTGGAAAAGGACATTGGCAAGCTGTGAAATGGATTCTACGGTATATTCTGAAGACCGTGGATGTTGGATTACTGTTCAAGCAGGATACTACACTTGGTAAAGGTGTTATTGGGTACGTTGATTCTGACTATGCCGGTGATTTGGACAAACGAAGATCAACCACCGGTTATGTGTTTACACTTGCTGGAGGACCAATAAGTTGGAAGTCTACACTGCAGTCTACAGTTGCGTTGTCAACTACAGAAGCCGAATACATGGCTGTAACAGAGGCTGTAAAGGAAGCTATTTGGTTACAAGGTATGGTTAAAACCTTGGGATTGGTTCAAGAGCATATTGACGTGTATTGTGATAGTCAAAGTGCTATTCATTTAGCAAAGAATCAAGTCTATCATGCACGTACAAAGCATATCGACGTACGATTCCATTTTGTGCGGGAAATTATTGATGAGGGGAAAATTCGTCTTCAGAAGATCAAGACTGCAGATAATCCCGCAGATATGATGACCAAGGTGGTAACAACAATCAAGTTCGAACATTGTTTGAACTTGATCAATATTCTGCAAGTTTAACAGTTGAAGAAGGCACTATCAAGTATTATTGTCAAAGGCAGAAAGAATTGTGTAAAGATAAGATTATCCTAATCAAATCTTCAAGGTGGAGATTATTGGCAAGCATGCAATCTTTGACTTTTCAAAGATATGGGTGTCAGGATTTTGGCACCGAAAATCTGAGCATTTAAGACACCGAAATTGGGTTGAAATTTTGGCATGGGATAATTGCAATTTTGGTCCCTAATTGTATAGGGACTTTGCAAGTTGATCCTTGAGCTTCAACTATAAATAGGCCTAATTATTTCTCATTTTAACCATCCCACAAATGCCATTCTCTACTTAAGGCATTATTCTCTCTCCTTATTTGTAAATTTTCACTTGTATTTTGGAGTGAAATATATTTGGTAGTGCCCGAGGACGTAGGCAAAATTTGCTGAACCTCGTTAAAATTCTAGTGTTCTTTATTGTTTATTCTGCATATTTTGCGAGTGTGATTGTAGTAATTTATTGTGCTATTAAATTACGATAGAGGGATATTCTGGCTAGGAAAGACTTGGTACTTAAGCGATCCTTGTGATCCACCTCTCTTTCCTGGGAATTGAACTTAGTGTGATTTTTTAGTACAATAATTTTACTCTTTTACACACTTCCGTGCAACAACTGGATACTTGTGGTTGGAAACAATCAACTCCCTAGATCAATGATATGGTCAATTTGCACCTTAGCTTAAGAAATTTCCTTCAACTCCAATTGCAACCTTGAGTTGGAGAAATTTGCAATAGAATTCTACCTTTTAGAACATAAGCTTTAACCCAGGCCACTAAAGATGTATTGTTTTGATTAAGATACTCCACAATTGTTGCATCGCTCTTGCTTGATTCCAGCTTTCTAAACCTAGTTCAACCCTCAAACCACTTTCACGATTTGGCTTACAAATATTCATTTTAACCTTGACACTTGTTGCTACTTTATTTCTCAGAGTTGATCAAGGGCTTTAATAATAGCTTTGGGAAAAATAAATGGTTGACATTTGTTATATCCCTACTACCCTACTACAATTTGGACCTGGTTTGGCCCTCACCTCTTTTATAACTATCCCAAGATACCATAATGGTTGGTTGAGCGTGGACGTTCAAATCCCTTCTTTCTTATTATTTAAGCATGCCGTCACCCTTCCTTCCACTTTTTCCTTTTGGCCGCAAGCCTTATGCCATCTTCAATTGTCTTCTAGTTACTATCAAAATGACTTCAATTTGTTCTCAATGGTCGCAGCTTGCTACTAATCAGCCTTTCCAATGCTTTTTACTTGGATCGTTAAATTATTATTGGTGCGCAACCTTCTTCAAATCGGTTGTCGATTATTCCCTCAATTTTGATTTCAATTTTACAGCTATCATGGCTGTCGAAAAGAATTCGACGTTGGTCTAATTATTGTTGTCCACTTAAGGCCCGGGTACTGGACGAGTTGATGTCAACATGCATAAGTAAACTTCTTTGTTGCCCACCCATGTATTCGAGCTTTAATCTTTTCAATCAGAGGAAAGCTTTTCATTTCTGTAAGCCTCATTATGACTAGAGGAATTCCTTAATCTTTTCAATCAGAGGAAAGCTATTCATTTCTGTAAGCCTCATTATGACTAGAGGAATTCCAAGTTATCTAATAGGAAGCACCCCAAGCTTAAAGCCAATTTGCTTATGAATCTCGCGAAGAATATTTGCTGAGATGCGATAGGAGAAAATCTCACTCTTAGAAGACTTTAATGTTGAAAAGACAAATTAAAAGGGGTGTTGAAAAGTCAAAAAATGGGAGGTGCAAGTGGCACCGAAAGAAAAAATGGTAGGCAAGTTGTTTAAAGTTGAATGGGATAATTGCAATTTTGGTCCCTAATTTTTTAGGCCATTTGCAAGTTAGTCCCTGAACCTCAACTATAAATAGGCCTAACCATTTCTCATTTACACCATCCCAACCAATCTTTCTCTCTTAGTTTTCTCTCTTCTCCCATTTGAGAATTCTTAAGGAATTCTATTTGTTTGTAATATTTTGGAGATAGTAAAGTTATCATCTGGTGTTAGTGCCCGAGGACGTAGGTATAATTTACCGAACCTCGTTAAAACTCTTATGTTCTTTTTGTCCTATTTTTCTTTCAATATTTGAGGGTATAATAGTAGTATTTAATTGTGCTATTAAATTACGTTAGAAGGAATATTCTGACTAAGGAAAAACTTGGTATTTAAGAGATCCTTGTGATCCACCTCTCTTCCCTGGAAATTGAACTTTGTGTGATTTTTTAGTACAATAATTTACACGCTTCCGACCCTATTGGAACAACAAGTGGTATCAAGAGCCGAAGGTTAATCGTAGTATGCTCTGTGGTTGCAGTTTAAACTGATCTTCCACATCAGAAAAGATTTCCTTAGGTATATTGAAAGATTATGGAGAAAACGGTCGGTGTAGGAGCTTCAACATCGTCCATGTGGACAAGACCGACAATTGCAAATGCAAGATTGGCCGTGGAGATCTTTGATGGCACGGGCCATTTTGGTATGTGGCAAAGTGAGGTTCTAGATGACCTTTTTCAGCAGGGTCTAGACATTGCCATTGATGAAGAGAAACCAGATGATGTACATGAGAAAGATTGGAAGGCGATCAATCGGTTGGCATGTGGCACAATTCGATCATGCCTTTCTCGAGAGCAGAGGTATGCTTTTTCAAATTGGACTTCTGCAAATAAGTTGTGGGTGGCACTTGAAGAAAATTTTTTGAAGAAAAACAGTCAAAATAAGCTCCACTTGAAGAAAAGACTGTTTCACTTCACATACGTCCCAAGTACCACAATGAATGATCACATCACCAAATTTAATCAGTTAGTCACTGATTTGCTGAATATGGATGAGACATTCAAAGATGAAGATTTGGCTTTGATGCTGTTGGGGTCACTTCCTGAGGAGTTTGAGTTCTTAGAAACTACTCTACTTCATGGCAGAAGTGATATATATCTGAGCGAAGTCTGTGCGGCCTTATACAGTTATGAACAGAGAAAGAAGGACAAACAGAAAAACTCAATCAGAGATACAGAAGCTTTAGTAGTCCGAGGTCGTTCATACACTCGGAAGAAAACTCAAAAGGGGAGATCAAAGTCAAAGTCCAGACTCGGGAAAGATGAATGTGCTTTTTGTCATGAAAAAGGCCACTGGAAGAAAAATTGTCCAAAGCTGAAGAATAAGGGAAAAGCTGTTGTAGATGCTTGTGTTGCTAAGCATGATACTAGTGACTCTGAACTATCACTGGTTGCATCATCATCGTCGTTCCATTCAGATGAGTGGATATTGGATTCGGGTTGTACTTATCATATGTCCCCTAACCGGGAGTGGTTCTCTGATTTAGTAGAACTAAATGGAGGAGTTATTTATATGGGCAATGACAATGCCTGTAAAACTGTTGGGATAGGTTCAATCCAATTAAAGAATCAAGATGGATCAACCAGAGTTCTGACTGATGTTCGGTACGTGCCCAGTTTGAAGAAAAATCTCATCTCATTGGAAGCCTTGGAATCCAATGGTTCAGTTGTTACTATGAGAGATGGGATTTTGAAAGTGACATCTGGCGCACTTGTGATATTGAAGGGCATCAGGAAAAATAACTTGTATTACTACCAAGGTAGTACAGTTATTGGAGCAGTCGCTACAGCTTCCGGTAACAAAGAATTGGACTCAATGCAGTTGTGGCATATGAAGTTGGGACATGCCAGCGAAAAATCCTTACAAATTCTGGCAAAGCAAGGATTGTTGAAAGGTGCAAAGGCTTACAAATTAAAATTTTGCGAGCATTGTGTTCTGGGAAAGCAAAAGAGAGTGAAATTCGGTACTGCTATCCATAATACAAAAGGCATTTTGGAATATGTTCACTCAGATGTGTGGGGGCCTTCCAAGACACCTTCATTGGGAGGAAAACACTACTTTGTTACTTTTGTTGATGACTTTTCCAGAAGAGTTTAGGTGTATACCATGAGAACTAAGGATGAAGTGCTTAGAGTTTTTCTTAAATGGAAAACTATGATCGAAAACCAGACTGGCAAGAAAATCAAGCGGCTTAGGACGGACAATGGAGGGGAATATAAAAGTGATCCGTTCTTCGATGTGTGCCAAGAGTATGGTATTGTTCGACACTTCACAGTTAGGGATACACCACAGCAGAATGGATTGGCAGAGCGTATGAATCGAACATTGCTGAAGAAAGTTCGATGTATGTTGTCCAATGTTGGGTTGGCAATCAATTTTGGGCTGAGGCTGTGACATACGCTGGCCATCTTGTTAATCGTTTGCCATCATCTGCATTAGAAAGAAAAACTCCTATGGAGGTATGGTCTGGAAAACCGGCTACAGATTATGATTCCTTACATGTGTTTGGATCCACTGCATATTACCATGTGAATGAGTCAAAGTTAGATCCGAGGGCAAAGAAAGCTCTCTTTATGGGAATCACTTCTGGAGTGAAGGGATTTCGTCTTTGGTGCTTAAGCACAAAGAAAATGATCTGTAGCAGAGATGTTACCTTTGATGAATCTGCCACATTGAAAAAGGTAGCAGATAAAGATATTCAGACGAGCAATACTCCACAGCAGGTGGAGTGTACTCCAAAACAGGTGGAGTTTGAGCAGATGGGGATTTGCCCAGTTAATAAGTCTAATTCTCCAGCCACAATGGAGGAATTAGAGGTTGAAAAGGTTCTGACCCAAGAACCACTAAGTACACCAGAACCAGTTGCAGTTGCAAGGCCACAGAGAGAAATTCGTAAACCTGCTCGATTTACTGATATGGTGGCCTACGCCCTTCCCGTTGTTGATGATATTCCTATCACTTATCAAGAAGCAATGCAAAGCTTAGAAAGTGATAAATGGAAAAGCGTCATGGATGAAGAAATGCAGTCTCTCCTGAAGAACAATACTTGGGAATTGGCGCAATTACCGAAAGGTAAAAGGGCAATCGAATGCAAGTGGGTATTCGCAAAGAAATATGGATCTCCTAGCAAGAAGGATATTCGCTACAAGGCAAGATTGGTAGCTAAAGGCTACGCTCAGAAGGAGGGAATTGACTACAATGATGTATTTTCCCCTGTTGTGAAGCATTCCTCCATTAGAATTTTGTTGGCCTTGGTAGCACAGTTGAATTTGGAACTAGCTCAACTTGATGTTAAGACGGCTTTCTTGCATTGTGAGTTAGAAGAGTAGATCTATATGACTCAGCCCGAAGGATACACAGATGCTGGTGGTAGAAATTGGGTTTGTAAGCTGAACAAATCGCTATATGGATTGAAACAATCCCCGAGGCAGTGGTACAAGCGATTTGATAGCTTTATGAGAAGGCAGAAGTACACAAGAAGCAAATATGACAATTGTGTATATTTGCAGAAGCTGCATGACGGATCTTTCATTTATCTACTCTTGTATGTTGATGATATGTTAATCGCTTCGAAGAGCCAAAATGAGATAGATAAGCTGAAGGCTCAGTTGAATCAAGAGTTCGATATGAAAGATCTAGGTGAGGCCAAGAAGATTCTCGGCATGGAGATAAGTAGAGATAGACCGAGAAGCAAGCTCTGTTTAAATCAGAAGCAATATCTGAAAAAGGTATTACAATGTTTTGGTGTAAATGAAAACACAAAACATGTAAGTACCCCACTTGCTTCTCATTTGAAACTTAGTGCTCAATTATCTCCGAAGACTGAAGATGAAAGAGAATATATGGCGAAAGTCCCATATGCTAATGTAGTTGGGAGTTTGATGTATGCGATGGTGTGTACGAGGCCTGACATTTCACAAGCTGTTGGAGTTGTGAGCAGGTATATGCATGATCCTGGAAAAGGACATTGGCAAGCTGTGAAATGGATTCTACGGTATCTTCGAAAAACCGTAGATGTTGGTTTAATTTTTGAACAGGATGAAGCACTTGGTCAGTTTGTAGTTGGATATGTTGATTCCGACTTTGCTGGTGATTTAGATAAACGTCGTTCAACTACGGGGTATCTGTTTACTCTTGCGAAAGCCCCAGTGAGTTGGAAGTCTACCTTACAGTCTACAGTAGCTGTGTCTACTACAGAGGCAGAATATATGGCAGTTACAGAAGCTGTTAAGGAGGCTATTTGGCTTAATGGATTGTTGAAAGACTTAGGAGTTGTTCAAAGTCACATAAGTTTATATTGTGACAGTCAGGGCGCTATTCATTTAGCGAAAAATCAAGTCTATCATTCAAGAACCAAGCATATCGACGTAAGATATCACTTTGTGCGGGAAGTCTTTGAAAAAGGAAAAATTCTACTTCAGAAGATTCCGACAGCAGATAATCCCGCAGATATGATGACCAAGGTGGTAACAACAATCAAGTTTAATCATTGTTTGAACTTGATTAACATCCTGAGAATTTGAGCACCTTGAGGTGTATGGCGCTCGAGAGCGCATTTGGAGGCACTACAAAAGATAGCTTTATCGAATTTGGGGAGTTGAAGGAAGTATGTGAAGATGTGATTATCCTAATCAAATCTTCAAGGTGGAGATTGTTGAAAAGACAAATTAAAAGGGGTGTTGAAAAGTCAAAAAATGGGAGGTGCAAGTGGCACCGAAAGAAAAAAATGGTAGGCAAGTTGTTTAAATTTGAATGGGATAATTGCAATTTTGGCCCCTAATTTTTTAGGCCATTTGCAAGTTAGTCCCTGAACCTCAACTATAAATAGGCCTAACCATTTCTCATTTACACCATCCCAACCAATCTTTCTCTCTTAGTTTTCTCTCTTCTCCCATTTGAGAATTCTTAAGGAATTCTATTTGTTTGTAATATTTTGGAGATAGTAAAGTTATCATCTGGTGTTAGTGCCCGAGGACGTAGGTATAATTTACCGAACCTCGTTAAAACTCTTATGTTCTTTTTGTCCTATTTTTCTTTCAATATTTGAGGGTATAATAGTAGTATTTAATTGTGCTATTAAATTACGTTAGAAGGAATATTCTGACTAAGGAAAGACTTGGTATTTAAGAGATCCTTGTGATCCACCTCTCTTCCCTGGGAATTGAACTTTGTGTGATTTTTTAGTACAATAATTTACACGCTTCCGACCCTATTGGAACAACATTTAATTCCAAACCATGATAAGTATAGAATTCCTGTAAAACACATTGAGCCCTTCCGAATGATGTTAAGGCTATATGGTTGCGCAGTCCAAAGGATGTGACAGAGGAAGAATACACGAAATTCTATCACTCTTTAGCGAAGGTAATTTACCAGATGCCCTAGCTCTAGAATGCTTCAAATACTATGGAGAAGTTTGTAACTTTTATTTATTCTTGTAAATGTAATTTCTTGTGCTCTGCAGGACTTTACCCATGAGAAGCCCATGGCCTAGAGCCACTTCACTGCAGAAGGTGATATTGAATTCAAGACTGTTCTGTTTGTGTCTCCTTAGGCTCCTCATGATCTGTATGAGAGTTACTACAACTCCAACAAAGCCAACTTGAAGTTGAAGTTGTATGTTAGACGAGTTTTTATCTCTAATGAATTTGATGAGCTTTGCCCAAGTATTTGAGTTTTTAAAGGTAATTGAAGACATGCCAAGTTACATAGCTGGCTGGAATATGCATTAATGAGGTTTTTGAGTTATTTTCTTGTGACCTGATTCGTTTTTTATTGGATAACCTATTGAGTAGGGTCTTGTTGATTCTGATACATTACCACTCAATGTGTCTTGTTGATTCTTATCAGGAAGGCCCTTGATATGATTCGTAAAATAGCTGAGAATCCTGATGAGTCCAGTGGCAAAGATGATAAAGGTATGTTATAATTGTTTCTTTAGTAGTTACTTTGAATTTAATTTGCGAACACTTCATCCTGTACTGTGGCCTAATGTCCCTTCAAATGAAACTCTTTTTGTTCCAAGTTATTTCTGGGTTAATGATTGATACTGAATATCGGTGGTGATGCAGAAGTTGAGAAGTCTGGCGATGATGAGTACCTGATGCAGTACCTGATGGATTAAGAAGGAAAGCAGTTCCAAAATGTGTCCAAGGAAGGCCTAAAGATTGGGAAAGACTCCAAGAACGAAGAACTCGAGGAGTCATTTAAAGAACTAACCAAATGGTGGAAGAGTGCACTTTCCCGCGAGAATGTTGATGAGGTAAAAATTAGCAACCGTTTGGACAACACTCCTTGTGTGGTTGCTACATCGAAGTTTGGCTGAAGCGCTAATATGGAGAGAATCATGCAATCTCAAATCCTATCAGATGCTAGCAAGCAAGCATACATGCGCGGAAAGCGGGTTCTTGAGATCACCCAAGGCACCCAATCATCAAGGAGCTTCGTGAGAGAGTTGTCAAGGACCCTGAGGTATGTACACATGCAAGCGGAAACATGCATGTTCAATGACACTATATAATTCATTTGCTATAGTAATTTTCCTCTCTACATCGTATTCCAAGCATTGTAGTAATCTAGCATGAATGTGTAGTTAGTACATAGGAGCATTTCACCATGGCACTATAAGAGTTCATGGTATGTGCCACAAAGTGATGCTCGTCTGTGAAATCTGAAATCGGGACTGTTTCTTCCTGCATGCACTCTTTTAACTAAAATATAGAACCCGTTTTTTATTCTGCTAGTCTCTCTTTCAACTGAACCTTTTTTCTGGATCTTCAGGATGAGGGTGTGAAGGAAACAGCTCAGCTTATATACCAGACAGCACTGATGGAGAGTGGCTTCAATCTACATGACCCCAAGGATTTCGCCTCACGCATCTACAGCTCAGTTAAATCTAGCCTATACATCAGCCCTGATGCAACAGTAGAGGAGGAAATGATGTAGAAGAAACTGAGACGCAATCTGGGACAAAAGAAGATGCAGGCAGTCCCACAGGCGAAGCTGAAACTGTCAAAGAGGATGCTTCCGATCTTAAGGATGAGTTGTATCGTGAAACCATGGGATACTACTTTGTTGAGTTTTCCCCTTCGTAATTACTTTTGTTCAGTCATTGGTACCTGAAGAAACTGCATCATCAAGCCTTTTTAAGTCTGAAACTTGGATAAAAGAAAAACATTAAAGACAATAGAGTTAATATAACAATAGCGACCAGGAATTTTGTCTTTAGTTGTTGTTGAGGTACTGTAATTAATTAAGCTATGTGCAATTTGTACTCACGTGTCATATAAATGGACCTTGGGCTTGTGACCCTCAATAACAGGCTTTCCCAATTTTACTCGGTAGCCATGCAGGCTTCGCTATATACTTAAAATGCCTAACTACATTGAGGATTCTTCTTCGTGTCGGCTTTTAGTAACTCAGCAGGTCCAAGCGGTATGAAAACTAAGACTGTTGGATTTCTGTTTTTTTCTTTTCCTTGGATAACTATGAATGTTATTATCAAAATGAACTTAAAAACCGAAATTATTCATGATTAAGATTACGGAAAGAATAATACCTTTTAATACTGTATGGAAGTGAACTGAAGCTTTGGACGACAAAGATTCCACGTTTTTACTAAATTACAAAGTTCGACAGGCAAATTTTACTCATAGGCTGGCTGGCTGGCAGCCTGGCTTTCCATCGCAACCATCCAACGAATAATGAAAAGAAGCACTACCGAAAGAGAGCTTAAAAGAGGCAGATTTGATTCGTTAGAGATTAGATTTTAATCAGTTGCCATTGCTTTAGATTTTATCTGTAATTAAAAGGTTTATTCCGATTCCTCCAATTTTATGTCATTCAGCGGATGAACGGAACCATTTTTGAGTGTCATGCACGGGCGTAATTCTCCTTGCGGGGCTTTGGTTTTGGACCACTTGGACTCTTTTAAACAAAGGCAAATAAATGGTAATCGACATTCTTAAGAAATTAGAAAGGACTCCTAGACGAATTGTCGCTTTGTTCCTTTGGAAAATCTAGGCGAGAGGTCAGAAGGGTCTCCCTCGAAGGTTTTGCCAATTTCTCAACCCACTGAATATAGCATCTTAACGGTAGCTTTTTCAAGCTTTACCAACCAAATTTGGGTATCTTTACCTTTCTATCCCAAGATTCAACTGGCATATCTACATTCACATGGACAAAATGCTAGACTGATGACCACTCCCATCACACTATTTAATATAATTTAATTAATGGTCACTTGAAACTGAGATATAACAATAAATTCAGGGGTTCATTACGTAGTTTCGTGTACTTGGATTGTGATTTAGTTCATTCACTTCCTGATAAAGATAAAAAAGAAAAAAAGAGACCATTGGTGAGAGAATCCATGGTTGATTTCGGCCAACTCTTACTCTGTTCTTCTCAAAAAATATACGCAAGATACTAACGTTCATGCAGTTAAAGCCTCGAGGAAGAACCTCAATCCGCAAGTGATCAAAAGGCAACTGCTTTAGAAGGAGTGTCAGAAAAGGCAAAACGGATTCCTTTTCCTTTGTCATCCTCTGAGTTTTTATGATAAAGGAACTGTTTTTTTAGTAATTGACACGCATATTATTAATTATTAATTTATTATTCATCACTCATACTTGTTAGATCAAGTGATATCCCTTAAACAAAGTTTTAAATTTAAATATTATATAAAAAAAATAATTGTCTTTTAGTTATGGGTTCGACCCAACTCGACTTCTAATTTAATTGAAGTTTAATGTAATTACTTAATATGAAAGAGTTTCAAATAAAATCACGATAATAATATAAAAAATAATAAGAAAACGACATGCATATATAACCACAACCTTTAAATGCATAAAAACAAATATGAAAGATGGCATTGTCATGGACACCATAATTGCTAAACTCCATTGCGGCTAAAATAAATAATCCAACTACCAAGCTTGCAAATCCAGCAAAGGAGGGCTTCCTTTATCAGCTACCCACAAAGAAAAAACCAACCAGATTGCTCACATTCACAGTAAAGTAACACACTTTTAAATTACTTCAAATGCCTTCTTAATCAATTTAAAATAATGACTAAAGCTCTTCCTTTTCTTTTTTCTAATCTGTTGCTTTAGGTGTACAACTCTTCCAATGTAAAGGAAAACAAAATTAACCGTAGTCTATTGTTCTATACACATGGCCATGAAATTTGGGCTTTTATAATCCTATCTTCAATGGTAGTACTCCCCAGAAAAATCCCAAATAAAAATTTCATTTCAGGTTTGAAGATGGTTGAAATTATGAATAAAATCTAAAGAGGCAGATAAAGGAAATCGCTGAAGCCAACAATGTCGTATGGAGAACACCAGAAGAAAGAGTCCTGGAAGATTCTCCTGTAAGAAAATCTGGTAACCATGAACTATTGTCATCACTTGGAACCTGTCCTGTCCCTGTAATAGATCCATATGTTGTGTTTGCTGTGCCTGTTGTTGGGCTTGTACTGCTTGCAGATTTTTGACTGTAGAAAATAAAATTACAGTGAAAAGAAAGAGAAAATATTAGAGAACATAGAATTTGAACCTAAATGGAGCTTTTAAAAATTACAGCAATGAAATAGTTGAAAAGGAGATTCTGTTCTGATACAAATGGAACAAAGTTGTATTTATTTTAATACTCCTTTTTTTCATGGGTTCTAATATATCAATCAGAAAAGTATTTCACAATAAATTTATACACTAAAAAAGTGACTCGTTTTGGACATAATATTGCTAAACAATTGACAGCAAGATCCTTAATGTATGCCACAAGCTAATGGCAATGACTAAATGACTCATGACCTGTAAACTTGTGCTTTACAGAAGGAAATTTAAGGCTTAGAAAAAAAATGGTATGAAAGCAACTATAGAACACACTTTCAGATTCAATGAGAATCTCACCCCCAACTACAACGCTGATAAAGTTTTGTAATGTTTTTAAAATAACTTCAACTTAAAAATATGATAATTAAAAGAAAAATAGAAATAATGGAATATTTCTAAGTCGATAGTGCTTACCTTGTTGATGAAGGGCAGAATGTAATCGTATAGTCAGCGCCGGTACATGTAAACGTACTCGTAGCATCATCATACGCGTAGCTATACGACCTTGGGCAAGCCGCTTTGAACATCCCCGCATAAACAGACGGTTTACAGGTGTCCGGGGTGGCGTAGGCGCCGCTGCAGCAATACTCGGGAGTCCCAAAAGCTTCGCATGCACTCTTACAGGCCTCACCGGAACCGACCCTTAACTCCGCCGGGCACTGCCGGTTCAAGTCATTGACGCACCCTGTTGACAAGCAGGAGCCTGAACCACCACTTGGCTCCACGATCATTGGCAAGTTGTAGCCGTCAACTAAGCTAACGTCGTAGAAATCCTGTGTGCCTGACCCGATTGTGAACTCTGCTAAGGTGGCTGGGGGACTTGCACCTTTGCCATTGCATTCGATTTGGTTTGAGCCACAGTCACCGGTTTGGCAGGTGAGTTGACCAGTATTTTGGTCCGATGCGCAACCTGATCTTCCCCAGAACCTACCTGACCAACCAGACGGTGCCTGAAACGGCCTGGACCCTCCAGACGGTAGCTCAAACCCGGTGCTACCTAAGTCGGAGTTGCCAAGGATACCAGGCCAAACTGTGTGGTCACATTTATTCACCAGTGTAAATGTAGTCCCTGAAATCCCTGCGTATATGTGTACATATGCAGACTGTGTTAATATTACGGCCGCTAATATTGATTCTATGTTATATAAACATGGAATGTTGAAAATGTTACCTGGGAAGAGGGAGCTCAGACATAATAAACCAACGGAGAAAATCAGATCCATCTGTAATGAAAATTTGAGGGTACAACTAAATACTTAAATTTCACTACGCCAAAAAAAAGGGGCGGGTGAATGCTGATGAAAAGATTATACCTTTCTCTTAGGAAGAAAAGGTTGCATTTCCAGTGTGATGATAATCAGTGGAAGGGAAAATGAAATAAAGGGTTGGTTTAATGGTGTTGTTTGGGGATCATCACCTGAAACAGTGGTGGTGATTTTTCATATATCCCAAAAAGAAATGGGTTAAGTTTGAGGTCTCTTATGAGATGATGAAAGGAAAAAAAATTTATGTCCTATATATATAGATGGATAATATTATATTTGATAATAGGGTAGAAAGTGGAATAAAATCTACTGTTATACAAGGACAAAATGATCGACCACGTTAATTTTGGTAGAGTTTCTAAAAGGTTGATATTTTCCATAAAAAAAAAGTATATTTCGGTATTTATTTCTGTAATTCAAAGCAAAATTTATTAGTACTAAGATTTTAACCATTCTAAGTGACGAATATTTTTGACCAAATACCAAACGTTGAATAAAGTAATGAATTTATTTGGTGCAACTAAACTCTGGCAGTAACGGTCTTCGTGGCCGGGCGATCCATCCGGCCCGGTCAACTCAGCCCAAGTTAAGTTGAATTTAATCTTCAAATTTTCAATTTCGATTCCATCCGAATAAATTTTAAAAATTATTTTATGTTAATAACTAATATATTTTTGTAACTAATTTGTTAACAAATGGTTAATTTTATAACAGTGAAATAAAGTAAGCAGGTTGAGAATTTTTTTTATTCCTCCCTTTCTTTTCATATGAGTGTAGCATCACGATTCTTAGTCTTTAGTTTTTTATATGATGCCTAGAATTATTCATAATCCCTCTCTAATTCTTAAATAAGAAGATAATGCGTTTTAGTGCACTTAAATCCACGTCCTCTTACACTGGCAATAATGTCGATGCCAACTGAGTTAAGACTCAATCGGCATTTGTTTTTGCTCTTAGATGAAAAGGAATTTAAAGTCAAAAATCAACTTTGGTCCGTCTTTTAAATCAACACTATACACCAATAAATAAAATTAAATAATTATTTTAATTTAAATAGAGTGATGATTAAAATTTTTATGAGACGCTCATTTAGCATGAATTTGAATCAAGTTATCTCTATCATGTATCTTTAATATTATATACAAAAATAAATAAATAATTTAATTTTTTTTAAAAACCACTTCCACTTTTTTTTAATGTAATTTTTTTATCAATAAACCGGCTATATTTTTATCAATAATAGTTAGTAAGTAATTTTGTTTTCATATTTTTTGGTCTATTTCTGGTCCAAGCCCCTATACTTTCAAGACATTCGAAATCTACTTTTTATTCCAAAAAATTTGTTATTTACTTTTTTTCATTTTGAAATTACAATCTAATTGATAATAACTTTCATTGAATTTTTTAATGTGTCATTTCAATAATATAAAATTGTTAATGTAGATAATTTAATAAAGTTATATAACCCCATACATTAATGTATATTAATCATCGTGATGTGCATATGGATAGCTGTATTTAAAAAAATACTTTAGATGCACAAACTACAGTGACTTGTATTGAGAAAACGCCTCTAAATTTTATAAATAAATTCCTAATTACGAAAACAAAACGCCGCCGAATTTACCAAGCATTAGTGTGTTTGGATAGTAAAACTTCAATTGTATGATCTGTTTGCGGTCTATCAAATGTAAAACATATCGGACACTACTTTCCTTACATATAATTTCGGTCTTGCTTTGCAAACATGTTGGATTTCTGTTGGCTGGTAATGTGAAAATCTTCTTTTTTTTTCTCGACTTCCGCAATGAGAATCCCAGTAGCTAAAATTCAACTGCTATACATATATATAATTGTTTTGGCCAATTTTGGGTCGACAAGAGATTTCCTTTAGAATAGGATCTAGTGATGAATTGGCCTAATTAAGAATCTTAATTATTTGGTTAAGTTATGATCAAACCTAACAAACCTACGTGCTTGAAGAAATATATATGGCAAAGAATCTAAGCTTCCGAGGTTTAAATTATGATGGATGTAGCTATCATTCTTGGCTAAAGTTTTGCAAACTATATTGATTTTCCAAAGTGTTGAGAAAATTCTCACTTACTTGTTTAATACACAGAGTATGTTTACACTTATAGACTATTTGTTTAACTAACTAACTAATCTTGTAACTGCCTAATTTTGCTAACTACTAACTACATTAACTTCTCAACACTTCCCCTCAAGTTGAGGGTTGATATATATCTTTAACCCCTAACTTGGATACTAAAAACTCATGTTGCTTGATGCTCAAGGCCTTTGTCATCAAATCAGCAAGTTGCTCGGTTGTTCTAATGTGCTGCATCTGAATCGTTCCATCCTTGATTTTATCTCTTACAAAATGGCAGTCAATCTCTATATGCTTTGTCCGCTCATGAAAAACGGGATTAGCAGCAATTTGCAACGCTGCTTTACTATCTGAAAGAACCAATGATTTATCAAATTGATTGGGACTAACTTCTTTCAATAAACCGTTCAACCATACAACCTCTGCTACAACCATTGCCATACTTCTATACTCCGCTTCTGCCGATGATCGGGAAACTGTGGTCTGTTTCTTTGACTTCCACGAAACAAGGGATTCTCCAATTTTTATACAGAAACCAGTCACCGATCTCCTAGACATGGGGCATGAAGCCCAATCAGAGTCACAAAAAGCAATCAACTGTGTCTTGCTTGCTGCAGATAATAGAATACCTTGACCAGGATTTTTCCTTATGTATCGTACCACCCGAAAAGCAGCTTCTAAATACGATTTTTTTGGTCTGTGCATGAACTGACTCAAATGTTGAACCGCAAACGTTATGTCTGGTCGTGTATTTGTCAAATATATCAATCTTCCCAATAACCTTTGATACATTGTAACATCCGTGACTAAATCATCTCCATCCACCTTTGTTTGTACCGACTCATCATACTCAATTGATGTGAGTTTCAAATTCTGTTCCAGCGGTGTACATACTGACTTCGCTTCTCCTAATCCCAAATCAGCTATCAACTCCAAAGCATATTTCCTTTGATTCAATATAATCCCTTTATTTGATCTCATTATTTCAATTCCAAGAAAAAACTTCAATACACCCAAGTCTTTCATCTTAAAATTCAAATGCAGAAACTGCTTCAATTCATCTATCATGCTAGCACTGCTGCCTGTAATTAATAAATCATCCACATATATGAGTAGAACAACCATGTTACCTCCATCCCTCTTTGTGAGCAAGGAATAGTCGTATTTACTTTGTACATATCCTCCTCGTATTAAAGCCTCTGTAAGCTTCGAGTTCCACTGCCTGGACGCTTGCTTCAGACCATACAACGATTTACGCAGACGACATACATGAGACTCCCCCTGGATGCGAAAACCAACTGGAATTTCCATATAAACTTCTTCGAATAGGTCTCCTTGAAGGAACGCATTGTATACGTCCATCTGAAAAAGAGGCCAGTTATGAATGGCTGCCATGCTTATCACCGTCCGAACCGTGACTTGTCTAACGACCGGAGAAAAAGTGTCATGAAAGTCAATACCAGCCTTTTGATTATAACCCTTACCAACAAGCCGTGCTTTAAAGCGTTCCACCGAACCATCAGAAGCATATTTAATTTTGTAAACCCACTTGCAGCCAATGGGAACAACGCCAGGCGGTAAAGGAACAATCTCCCATGTACCATTAGCCTCCAAAGCTTGAATCTCTTTTTGCATGGCATCAACCCACCGAGGATCCAAAAGGGCCTCATCATAAGTACGGGGTTCAAGTAAAGAAGAAACATGAGCAGCAAACAATTGAGTATGAATAGGCAAATGAGAAGAAGAATAAACAGCAACTATAGGAAACAAACCTGTGGCACAAGAAGTGGACGATTGGTTAGAGCAGACGTAGTCCTTCATCCAAGGAGGCTGCTTAACAGACCTCGTAGTACGTCGTAAAGGAACAGCAGTAGGCATAGAAGGGTTAAAAGATGGCTCGGGTACACAAGATGAAGAAGATGGAATAAACAAGGAAGAGGAAGGTTCAAGTTGTAGAAAAATAGAAGGATCAACATCAGGAAAAGGCAAAACCGGTTTGGTGGGAATCTTAAAAGGAAATATGGTTTCATGAAAAACAACATCTCGGTTAACAAAAAAGGTTTTGGTTTCAAGACTAAACAGCAAGTATCCTTTTTGTACAAGAGAGTAACCTATGAATACAGATGGAATAGCCTTATGAGAAAATTTATCATGGTAGCTAGGATTAGTAGCATAAGCTAGACAACCAAAGACCTTTAATCGAGAAAAATCAGGTGACTTATGATACAATAGCTCAAAAGGACATTTCCAGCTTAAAATAGGCGTAGGAAGACGATTAATCAAAAAATAGGCAGTTAAAACGCACTCACCCCAAAATTTGCTAGGCACGTGAGACTGAAATTTTAAGGATCGGGCGACTTCTAGTAAATGTCTGTGCTTTCGTTCAGCAACTCCATTTTGTTGAGGAGTATAAATACATGAACTTTGATGAACAATTCCAGACATATTAAAAAATTCAGTACATTCATTTTTAAAGAATTCATACCCATTATCACTACGAACAGTTTTGATTACAGTAGAAAATTGATTTTTAACCAACACAAAAAATTGTTTGAGACATATAAGAGCATCACTCTTAGAGCGCAACAAATAAACCCAAGTCATTCGTGTGTAATCATCAACAATCGTTAAAAAAAACCTATGACCACTATGAGTAGAAACTCGATAAGGTCCCCACAAATCAATGTGCACAAGAGAAAAAGCAGTATTAGCACGAGACTTATGAATAGGAAATGGAAGTCTGGTTTGTTTAGCTAGTGGACAAACAGGACACTTATGAATACTATCAACAGCAGATTTTGTACAAGAAAAAATAGGAACTTTGTTCAGTCTCGAAACCGACGCATGACCAAGTCTATGGTGCCAAAGAATGGATGAATCTGTAGAAGTCATTACAACAAAAGAAGGAGGTAAAACCATAGTCTGTTGAGACGGATCCAGGATATAAAGACTACCTCGTGCTTTACTAATCCCCCTCATCCTTCCACTGGAGAGATCCTGTATAAGGCAAAAATGAGGATAAAAAGAAACCATACAATGAAGATCGGTGGTAAGTTTGGAAACAGAAAGTAAATTGTAACGAAAATTCGGAACATAAAGAACTTTTGTCAATGAAAGGTTAGGTAAAATTGTGCAAGTGCCAGTATGAGTAACGGAGACTGAAGACCCATTTGGAAGCCTAACACTTGGTGACCCTAATGGACATGCAACAGGAGATTCCAAGAAATGGAGATCCGACAGTATATGGTCAGTGGCCCCAGTGTCAATGATCCATTTGTTACCAAGATCCACCATACCTGCTATACTGGTAGCAGCTTCAACGACAACAGGGTCTTTATTCAACAAACGCATGATCTGGTTATACTGATCTTATGTAAACATAGGTGCTGGCGGACATGACCCACTAGAGTCCAGTACTTCACTATTACAAGCAGAGTCAGGGGTAGAAACATTATTCACTGCCGAAGAAGAAGAAACATTCATTTTCCTCTTTGTAAACTTAAAATCTGCAGGATAACCGATGAGTTTATAACAAGTCTCTCTTTTATGTCCCTTAACTTTGCAGTGGTCACAAATACCATTAAATCGTTTTTTCTGTACCATCTGAACTGAAGAAAAAGGAACCAAGTCATCCCCAACATTACTAGAACTATGCTTTCTCTGCGACTCTTCTTGCATAATCATCGAGTACGCGTGATTAACAGACGGTAAATGACTCATCAATAAAATCTGACTACGCACAGCACTATATGACTCATTCAATCCCATAAGAAACTGGAATAAATGCTGCTGTCCAACATGAACATCAATCTGTCGAGACTGACCACAATCACAAGAAACCGGTGGTACAAGGGCATCATATTCGTCCCAAAGTAACTTCAATCTGGTAAAATAGGCAGAGATTGAGACCGTACCTTGAGAATAGGTAGTAATTTCACGATGCAAGAAATAAATTCTTGAACCGTCAATTTTGTGAAATCGTTCACTAAGATCGTTCCAAACTGCTGCCGCACTGGACGCAAAAACAATCCCCACCGAGAGTTCTTTACTAACAGTATTTAGAATCCAAGAAAGGACAATCGCATTGCAGCGCTCCCACTGATGACCCATATCCTCCGGTACCATGGTTTTAGAACAGGTGCCATCCACAAATCCCAACTTGTTTTTTGCCAATAACGCAATTCTCATCGTCCGACTCCAAACAGTGTAATTCTCAACACCTGTCAACTGATGAGCGACGAGCAATGTACCCGGAGTATCTGATGGATGAAGATAACACGGGTGATTGAAATCAAGAACAGAATCAGAGAGACTCATCTTCTTTGTTACTGAAAGAACCCAAAAAGAAAACAAAAGATAACCAGCAATCCAAAAAACGTCGAAGACACAAATGAAAAATAACTAGCTTAAGAAAAAAGCAACGAATTATTAGAAAAAACGACTACCATAGGCTCTGATACCATGTTGAGAAAATTCTCACTTACTTGTTTAATACACAGAGTATGTTTACACTTATAGACTATTTGTTTAACTAACTAACTAATCTTGTAACTGCCTAATTTTGCTAACTGCTAACTACATTAACTTCTCAACACAAAGGAATCAGATTCCTCGCTATCAGACCTAGCCTGCCTGCCTTCTTTACCCGTTGCTTTACAGTATAATATTAATACTAATCATTATAAAATTTGCAAAAATTATACCGACACCATCCCTACTTGACACTGCAGATCCTTTCCCGTTTCTAGCGCCGTCAACAACAAACTCATCTACGTGATCCACTTTCCCCGCCAATTCAAGGTTAACACACGTGAATTAATTAACACTAATCTTTAATTTCTCTTCCGACTTTGGAGCTTTGGATCATTAGAAAATTTCCCACTAATATGTTAACTAAGAAAATTATAATAAATCTCATAAATATATGTTGGTACTTGAAAGTTTATTTGGGCATTGGGATCTATTCGAGGATACATGAAGCCTAGGGATCGAGGCCATTAAAAGGCTAAATACTGCAGAAAAGTAAGAACCCGATTTTGCTTTTAAGTAAGCAATTACAGTATAATAATAGTTGGTCATGCCGATGCTAATGCTAATCCGCGTCAACGGATACGTGTTGCCCTAGAAAGCACTTGCCTGTGGGACCTTACAATCATCATTTGCCCACCCGCACCATCATTCAGCATTAACAACGCCGCCGCCTTGGTGGGGCTTGGATCATTAGAGCGTTCGAATTATTAGCATTAACGGTATAAATGAGATATTGATATTAATAAGTTATTTGAGTTCTATTTGAAAAAAATTTAGATTTAATTCGGTAATTATTGAGTTAAGTTTGAACTATTTAAGTTGAATTCGAGTTTTGTAATACTTGATGCCAACAGTTTGTAAGTCTTATCAAGTTTTTCATATTATTAAGTTGCATTATTACCTTTAATATATATTATTAACACTAAGCTTAATTATTAAATTGAACTCGAGCTTGAGTACAAAAATTGATAAATGAAATTAATTGAACTTGAGTAGTTCGATTATATTTCGAGCCGAGTTCGTATTTAAAAATAGATGTTCGATTGAACTTGAATCGAGTTTTAAACCTTAAATCAAAACTCAAATTTAACAGTATTCGAGCTTAGATCGACTCGACTCGATTACAGTGTTCTAAAGCTCCACACATAAGTGCTGGTTCTCATTATCCTTTGTTCATTGTTCTTTTAGCTATTATTGGCCCATCAAAATGCGATGGAAAAGAAAACATGATGTATTTTCAATTTCCTACAACAAATTAAACCCCGTTTAAAGTCGAAAATGATAACTAAGGGCCGAAAGAGCGGGAGCCTATGTAATATTGGCAATTGCAGCCCATTGATTCATTCATAAACAAATAAAATACTCAATGATGTCTGGACTAAAATATGAAAACTTTTTATTTTTTTCTTTTCATTTAAGAAAAGAAGAGAAAGCTTTGGAAAATGAATGGCGTGTCTGAATGCACATGCCAATGTTTTGCTAAAGTGAAAATGCCTACGTTGCATGCGTAAAAGTTCATCCTGAGGGGGAAAAAAACTCAAAATCTGTTTCCATTAAATACGTCTACGTAGTGCCATACGTAAAACGTTCCATATAATGCTATATGGTAACCATGAACTATTATTCAGAACCTTGCAAATTAATTATGAAGATTAACCTTTAAGAAATCAAAACACAGGAAGATGTGTACCTTATAAGTCCAATATTCTGTTTTGACAGGAAAGCTAGATTTTCCCTACATCATCTGCCAACATCATGTATGTTTAGCCTGTCAAACTGTAATTTATCGATTCTATTTCGGGTTTTTTCCCCTTCTGTTGGACCCTTGTATATAAAATTCACTTTTTTCCCTTTTTCCTTTTCATCTATAAACCAATAACCCAAGAAAACAGGTTTTCACGAAAATGGTTATAGATTGAGAGCATTGCACAGTCAGAATAAGTACATCTTCACTTAAAGCTGCTCAAAGACATCCAAATGCCGCTGCTCAGGGAAGAACCTTTTTCATATATATAAAATTGTTTGTGGCTGATATTAACCAGGATATTACAGTTACCGTACCTAAACAAGCGGTTGGGCATGCACGACTTTTATTTCTTTTTCCTTGCATTTACATGCAAAAGTGGAATGTCTACGTTGCATGTTCCAAAATTTCTGCAGCTAACCTAATTCCCATGTGTACATAACCAGAGGAAAAGTATTCGATGCTTAGCCGGCACTAGCTAGTAATTGGCTTCCTCTTTTAGACACCTCATCCATAAAGAAGCAATCTCTCAACTCAACAATCCTAGCATCGAGCTGACCATGAACCTGAAGCCAAAGGTACAACGTTGTCCATTTGTTTCTCCACCGTTGGTAAGACTGAAGAGCTGTTAAATTTTAAAGGATATTGTGTGTGAACTTTGTCATCAACTAAGAAATTTTCATGACAGATTAAAAGTAGTCTGGTTGTCAACTAGCCAAGGATAATGCAAACGTGCTAGAATTCATGGGGAGTGATCAACTTTTCTGCTAAGAAACTACTCTCAATCTCTCTGGAGTCAAGTGATCAGAACTAGATATAGCAAAAGAAATTCTATGAAGATTCAACATCTGTGATCCTTTGACATGTTATCCATCGTGTAAAGTACCATTTACTGTTATTCACTTAATTTTTATTTTCCCCATCACTTCTTTTTTATCACCATTCTATTACTTTAGTAAAGATTTGCGTCATACCAACAGAAGCCTATATATCTGATTTGAGGCCCTCTAAAAGCAGTAACTTTTGCTCGTTTTTATTTTTTTCCTTTTCTTTTTCTGGACTTTACATTATCCGTAAGAATAGTCAAGATGATTCGTACCCAATCCATGATAAGTAGAAGATTACGATTAGGATAACTGCCGCCATGTTGATTAGATATTATGTTGTATAGGGGCGGGACCAAAGAAGCACAACTTTCTCAGGGCAAAAATCATCGAGGGATCCCCACAATATCCAAGTTGTTGAATCATATAAATTGATAGCTTTAGAAATTTCATAGATTTATGGGACCTCAAAAGTTTTTGCCTCATAACCTTTAAGCTAATTAAAAAAAAAAACTTTTCTTTCGAGAATGCACGAGTTTTTTAGTTAAAGAGATATGGGAAAGATGTCAAAAGGACAATCAATGACGTGGATGCAAATATGACCGGGAAGAACAATTGGAAAGGAGTTAAAGCAAATTATCCCAAATTTTATGTTGAACATTATCCCCAATTTATCTCTCTGGAATGCAAAAAAAAAAAAAAAAAAGTCTCAGTATTTTTCGAACCTTTGCTTTATTATTTACTGAAAACGAAAGAGATTTAGAACAACGACGAAGCCTAAATTTTTTTAATTTAAGATCTCCAAAAGATAGTCGATGTGGAAAAACTCGTTCGAATTAAGAAATGGAAAGGGACCCTTGCTCCATCAATCACCTTAACTTTGGCATGACCTTCGGTGAAGCAATCTGACTAGATGCTTACAAAGATGCTACTAGAAAAGGTACTGAAATTTTTGGGAGATTTTTTGTTTCCTAGAAATTAACTTAGTTTTCTTTAAAATAAATTTGTTTTTAAATCTAAAAGACTTAATTATCCTTATTACTTCATACATTTTTATTGTATTAATTTCTAATCTTACATGTTTTTACGCATTTAATTTTTAAATATTGTATTTTTAATTATTGTTATGATAACTTATATTATTTTTAAATAATATACAAATTTAAAATTATACAACAATTACAATAACAATTCATGATAAATATGAAATATATTTAAATTAAATTAATAAACGCATCTAATAATAATGATTTAAAAAATAATTATTAAAATTTAACTCTTATTTTTCCAAATAAACATACAAAATATTTTTCTCATGCACCAAACAAATAACAAATAGATAAAACAAAACAACGATTTTAAGAGCGTTTGCTTCACACGACATGAACTTCTAGAAAAATTTTTAAAAAATAATATCATGATATTATATCATTTCATCATCTATTAAAAATAATTTTCGATCACTTTTTAGTGTCATTGTTGTTCGAATATGATTCGACATTGCTCTTCGAAGAACCATTACTTTAATTCTCCATTATTTTTTATATAATTTTAAAAATCTTCATTTTATTACCTATATTTTTTCTTAGTTGTTGATTGAATATATCTAACTATTACAAGTTAGATATAAAACTAAACTTAAATTTTAATTGGTACATAACTCTAATATTAATTATGTGATAGTTAAGATGATTAGAATTCTATTCAAATAATATCTCTATTTTAGATTAATAAAATTAATTAATTATCACAATTTTTTTCTATATTTATGCTTAATTAAAGTTCTATTTAAATAATAAATATTTTTTAAAAATTAGCACATTTCTTTAACTAATCATTATAAATTATAATTATAATTATTATAATTATTCAATCTTTTTCTATATTTTATGATTAGTGTTCTATTCAAGTAATAAATTTATTTTAAAATTAGCACAATTTTTAACTAATAAGTCTAAATTAAATTATAATCATTTTTAAAGTTAATTTAGTAATATGATAGAAAATAAAGGATATTATGACAATTCAAAAGTATTTCCAAACTCGTGTTTTTATATATATTATTTAATGAAATATTTTTATTTCTTATAATTGAAGATGGATTGTTTTAACACTTATTACGAGTTTGAATAAAGTTAAAAGAATAATTTTATCTTAAAATTTTATATAAATTAAAGATTGAATTTCAATAAATCAATATTATTTTGATAATTGAGATTTGAGTGTGATTTAATTTTGATGTTTAGCATAAATAAAATTAATTATGATTATAATATATTAAAATTATCGAATTAATTATTAATTTTAAAACATATTTTCAATTTTTAGTTTTAGTTTTAACATTAAAAACTATTTTCTAACATTTTATATTTTAAATTTTTTTCTATTTAAAATAAAATAACAATGTCATTAATTAGAAAGTAAATTAAATTTGTATAGTGTCAAATCTTAATTTTAATTGGTATATAACTATAATATTAATTTAAATGATAATTTTTATGCTATAATTAAGTGACAATTAGTATTAAATAATAAATATAATTCACTATGAATACAAAGTCTAATTAAATTATAATAACTATAGCATAAGGAAAACATTATTAATAAAATAAATGAAATTGTAGTTATTTTATATTTTATATTGATAATTTGTTATCGAAAATCAAAGTAAAACTCATATAATAGTTTTATATCAATATTGATAATAATTAAAGACATTATTAATAAACAATTAAAATTACAATTAATTGGTTTTATAGATTTAAAAACTATGAAAGATATAAGTAACACAATATATTAATTTCTTAATTGAACTTTTTTTAGATTAATTTTTTTTAAATAGATTTGAGTCAAGTTATTTATATGAATGAAACCGATTGAATTTGGTTGAATTCATATTTATCAATAATTCTTTTCATATAATTATAAAATATAGTAAATAAGTGTAAAATATATTTAGTTTAAAGCATATTATCAATATATTACTATTATTTTTATATAATGTTTATCTAAAGCATTTAATTTCTATGAATTATGAAGAATTTTGATAACATGATTTAATTATTATGGTATTTAAAATAAATTTCGATTTATAGATAAAATTAGATTGATTTAATTACAAATAAGCTTTTATTATTTTTTTAATTTATCAAAATATATTCAATTAATTTATAAATTTAAAATTTTTATTAATTTATAATATATATGATGTTTTTTACACTACAACATGTTTTTAGCGGCGTTTTTACATGCGCCACAAAAAACGCTGCTATATTTTGCGGCATTTACGTGGAAAAACGCCGCTATAAAACATGACTTTTAGCGGCGCTTTTCCCACAAACGCTGCTATAGAACATGACCTTTAGCGGCGTTTTTTGTAGCACCCTTAGCCCGAATCCGACGCCGGAACAAGGTTACGGAGATTAAACAAACAACTCATCTACAATTCACATTTAAATCAATAACCATTCAAATTCATTCATATAGTCCCTAATACGATCCCTCGAGGCCCAAAATAAATATTAAAAATGGTTCGGGACTAAACCGAGTACTCAAGAACTTTTTCGAAAAACATGTAAAATTTTCAAAGGTACAGGGGATACAAACCTGTGTGGCCAGGCTGTGTGGGCATTCGAAATAAGGCCACACGCCCGTGTCCTCACCCGTGTCCAAACTAGTGAGCATACCTTTTAGCTTGCAAGTCATTATCACATTTCTAAGCCTCGCAGATTTGCTAAAGAAACATCGGTTTAACTTTTAACTCAGCTAATATCGATTCATCATCTAACAAAGTCAATCGCGTACTCATCGATCTCAAGGCAAATAAGGATTTTCTACTCAAAGCATCTGCGACTACATTCGCTTTACCCAGATGATAATTAATAATTAGTTAATAATCTTTCAACAGTTCGAGCCATCTTCGCTATCTTAAATTCAGATATTTTTGTGACATCAAATACTTCAAACTCTTGTGATCAGTAAATATGTGGCATTTCTCACCGAACAAATGGTGTCGCCAAATCTTTAATGCAAACACAATTGCGGCCAACTCCAAGTTGTGTGTCAGATAATTCTTTTCATGCGGCTTTAACTGTCTGGAAGCATAAGCTATCATTTTGTCTTATTGCATTAAAACACAACCCAAACCGCTCAATGACACATTACTAAAAATCACAAATTCTTTACCCGACTCAGGCAGAACTAAAATTGGTGCTTCGGTTAACAGTACTTTCAACTGATTAAAACTTTGTTGGCATTTCTCAAACCACTCAAACTTTACATCTTTCTGCAACAATCGAGTCATCGGTGTAGCTATCATCAAGAATCCTTTTACAAATTTCTGATAATAGCCAGCTAATCCCAGAAAACTTCTGACTTCGGATATGTTTCTTGGTGGTTTCCAATCAACAATTGCTGAAATCTTGCTCGGATCAACTCTGAGGCCTTCCGCCGAAACAATGTGTCCTAAAAACCTAACTTCTCAGAGCCAAAACTCACACTTGTTGAATTTAGCAAACAGTTGTTATCTCACAAAGTTTGTAACACAATTCTCAAATGCTGGGTATGCTCAGACTCATCTCGAGAATAAATCAAGATATCATCAATGAATACAACAACAAATCTATCCAAATACGGTCTAAAATTTTGATTCATCAAATCTATGAATACTGCAGGAGCATTAGTTAACCAAAATGGTATAACAAGAAATTCATAGTGCTCGTACCTGGTTCTGAACGCAGTTTTCGGCACATCTGAATCTTTAACCCGCAACTGATAATAACTAGAATGTAAATCAATATTTAAGAATACTGTTGCACCTTTCAGCTGATCAAATAAATCATCAATTCGCTGCAATGGGTACTTATTCTTGATCGTAACTTTATTACTGACGATAGTCAATACACATCTCATTGATCCATCTTCTTTAACAAAAAATGTACCCAAGGCGAGAAATCGGTGGACATGCCAGCAAAATCCTTACAAATTCTGCAACAAGGATGTTGAAATGCAAAGGCTTACAAATTAAAATTTGCGAGCATTTGTTCTGGAAAGCAAAAGAGAGTGAAATTCGGTACTGCTATCCATAATACAAAAGGCATTTTAATATGTTCACTCAGAGTGTCCTTCCAAACACCTCATTGGACAAAACAACTTTGACTTTTTTGATTTCAGAATTTAGTATACCATAAATAAGGTAAGTCTAGATTTTTCTAATATGGAAACAGATCGAAACCAATGGCAAAAAATCAATCGGATTCAAACGGACAATGGAGCAATAAAAATGCCTTCTTCAATTGTAAGAGTATGAAAGTCGACATTCACATAACCCAATCAAATGGATTCATACGTAGAATCAAATTGCGAAAAATTCGAGTATCCAATGGGTTGCAATCAATTTGGCTACTGACATACGCGGCCACTTTAATCGTTGCCATCATCTGCATTAGAAAGAAAAACTCCTATGGAGTAATATCTGGTGCAGATGCATCTTCGCGAGTGCGAATATTATAAGCTCTGGCTGGCGTCCATGCCTCGGATCTCACTGCAGAATCTGTCGTTGCACCTTGACTACCACTAATATTTTTGGTATTTCAGGGTGGTCTCCCTCTAGCAGCTGTATTGTTCGACCTCGCAGTTTGTGCTTTTTCTTTCTCAGACTTCTCAGGGCAATCTCTAAGATAGTGGTCGAAGGAACCACAACTGAAACATGCTCCGCTTTTCACTTGACACTCGCCATAATGTGGCCTGTTGCAGTATTTGCACTCGGGTCTAGCATTTCTAACACTACCCACACTCGCTACAGATGTAACCTGGGGTTTAGGATTGGAGTGTCATACATCTCTATCTCTATTAGAATGCCTCGCAAACACAGTAGGACGGTAGTGATATTCTTTAGATTTCTTCGATGTTGACTGATAAGACTTTTGTGATAACCCGAAATAGGGCCTAATTAGAATAGTGGTTTCGTAACCATAAATCCGAAGTGAAATAGTTTAATTTTATAAATTTTTATTAATTTTCGATTGATTGAAATATTGTGTGAAAATATGGATAGGTAATTTTAATAATTTAGTGCCTGATTGAATTTTTAAGACTAAATTGAGAAAAATGCAAAGTGTGTCTAATTAGTGATTAAATGACTTAATTGAATTATTGCATGTAATTGGAAGTGTTTATGTGGCAATTAGACCATAAATTAGTGATATGGACACAAAAGGGTAATTCTAGAAAAAAATATCTAAGTAATGGGTCAAGAGCATTTTTGTCCAAATTGAGAAAAAGACAAAATAAGAAGAAAATAAGTGTCCATGTTCTTCAAAATCAGACGTTTGCTGCCAAAAAAATTCATGTCACCATAGCTAGGGTTCTTGATCTTTCTAAGCTCAATTATAAGTGATTTCGTGCCCCGTTTTTAATTATTTTCATATTTTTATACTTATTGATGCTTGAATTTCATGTTTCTACCATTTAATTTAAATGAAGCTAAAGTTTAAAAATTGACCCATTCATGATATAATTATAAATTGATTAGTGATGTTAGATAATGAATGTTTGAAGTGTTAATTACAAGTTTTACTAGATGAATTTCGATGAAAATGTTGAAAATGGACTAAATTGTGAAGGATGGTAAAGTGTGCATAAAGTTGTGATTTTGTGAAATTGATGGCTGTTATGAGCATAAAATATGATTTAGTGAAATTTGAAATTTAAGAATTTAGTTAATTTTATTTTTACGAGCTTTGGGACAAAAGTGGAATTTTTGAAAAGTTATGGGGAAAAAATGTAAATTTGCCAACATGTTGTGTATGAATTGTATTTGAATGGAATATTGATAAAATATATTAAATTGTGTTAATATAGATCAAGAAAGAAGAAATAGTGGAAGTGATCGGGGAAAAGAGAAAGTTATCGACTAAATTACAAAAATAGTCGTTTTGCATCCGAGGTAAGTTACGTGTAAATAATAGTTAAATTTTTATAAATTGTGAATTATATTTGATATGTGAATTAATATTGAATGTGGAAGGAAAATTATTCACGAATTATTTAAGTGATAAAGTGTTTAAAATAAAGTGTTAAGTGTAAATTCTCGGTTGAAATTAAGAATAGAAGTGGATACAAGTGACATGTCACTAGAGATCAGTGTTACAGTGTTACAGTGAGTCCCGGGTGCTGGGTGATCTAGCATGTGTTGCAGACACCTGACAGCTTGTGTGAGCAAGCCCGTGGACATTTCCAGTGTTATTGATCAGTGGTAGCTTCGGCAACATATCAGTGGTAGCTTCGACTACTTATCAGTGTGGCACTTATGTGCTAAATCTCTACGTATCTGTGTATATTCCGAGTGTTCAACGGGATTAATAATGAATTAAAGTGAATATGAAATAAAGTGTGTATGCAGGTACGTTTTAAAAGAATGAGCAGATGTGATAAATGTTAAGTGTATGAGTGCATGTGCAAGTGAAATGGGCAAGATTATGCATGTGTAAGTGATTGAAATTGCTAAGAAATGTTTGATTACTTGTATGAGAGAAATGTCAATTATTAAATGAGTACTTATTGTTTACATGTAACTTACTAAGCTAATTGTAGCTTACACCTTTCTTTCTTTCCTTTGTTTTATAGTGATTTAAGCTTGCTCGAATTGGGGATCGTCGGAGCTCGTATCACACTATCATAACCATCTCGGTATTATGTGTTTTTCAGAATGTTTAAAACTATGGTATGTATAGAGTCTTAATCATTTTGAGTATGTTCATATGATATGGCTAAGATTAGCTATTGAAATGGTTAGTAAAGATTATGTTTTGGTGTTATATATGTGTAAATGGTAGTTAATACAAAGAAACAGTTTCTTTGACAACAGCAGTGACGTGAATGTGAAAAATCACCATAAATAGTATAAATGGAATTAGAGAGTGAATGATATATAGAATTAAAGCTTATCAAGTTTATTTTTACATTAAAGAAACGGTATAGGCAAAGAAATTTTATATTCTGAGATATTTTAACTTTAGTGTGATAGGGTCAGAATGGTTTTTGAAGTCCCCTGTTCTAACTTTAGAAAATCATTATAAATTGCACAGAAAGAATTATAGGTCATAATTTATATGTCTAGATTCCTTATTGAGCATATTTTAAAAATAAATAAATTTTAACCTTATATCAATTCTGTACAATGAGATAATTTATTTTTAGTACAAAGAGGTCAGAACTGTCAAGTAGTGAAACAGGGGATACTTCAATGAATAAATTGTACTAATTGGCTATACCAAAAATTCTAAAAATTTTATGGTAAGAAGGTATATGAGTCTAGTTTCAGGGAAAATTTACGGATTTAAATTTTGAGTTTTTTAACTCGATATATAATTAAATTAGTGACAGTCGCGTAAATGGACAATTTTGCTGTGAACAGTGAATTTAATTTTAAAAGCAAATTTTTATGCTCCGAATTGGTAAGTTAAGTTGGATAACATCTCGTACTTGATTCCGGCGATGGTCTTGGGTAAGGGGTTTTACAACTTTCTCGTAAATCTCTTTCTCGAATCTCTATCTTCAAATTCAGCTTTTCTCTTTTCTTTACTAAGTTCTCGACTTTGTGTGCTCTGCCGACTAACACAACAAACTCTTTCAGTTCAAGTATTCCAACTAAAAGCTAATGTCTTCATTCAACCCATCTTCAAAACATTTGCACATAACCACTTCAGTTGGAATGCACTAACGGGCATACTTGCTTAATCTGACAAGCTCTCTTTCATATTCAGATATGGTCATACGACCCTGTTTCAGCTTTAGAAATTCTTTACACTTTTGATCGAGGAATCGTTGACTTATATACTTCTTTCTGAATTCTATCTGAAAGAATTTCCATGTAACACGTTTCCTAGGTACTACAGAAATTAAAGTGCTCCACCACTGGTATGCAGCATTTTTTAGAAGAGATACAGCACATTTAACCATGGCATGACACACGTCCGTGTCTGTACCCGTGTGGATAAAAATAGGTCATTTTTCAAGCCATATTTCCCACCCAAATTGGTACCAACCTACACACATCAATTTGCATATAACCATGGCATAAATAGGCATTCAATACCAACCAATATCAAGTTTATAACATGTAATATCAACACATACAACATGATTTCCACAAGCACTTCAATTAACCACATATACTTAAGCAACCTATGTATCTCAACACATACTTAAATGGTCAAATACTTACATGCATCATTGTGCTTAAACATATCATGCATACCACTTATCAATCTCAATCATTTGGTACCCAAAATACCAATTCACAAACAAGGCATTCACATGACAATCATACATCATATACAATAAAGTTATTTACATATTTACATAATAAAATATACTAACTTCAAGCCAAATCAAGTGGCTAAATACACAATAAAACATAAAGGCCTCCAATAGCCAAAAAGACATATACATGCCATTTAACCCAAAATGTAAAGTCATAAGTACCAAAGTAACGTTTGATAGTGTGATGCGATTTTTGACAACTTCCAATCCGAACGAGTTTTCGAAACACTATAAAACACGAAAAAATAAACTGAGTAAGCAATTAAGCTTAGTAAGTTCGTATAACACATAATTAAACTTACCATTAAACCACAATTTAGGTAAGTAATTCAAAGCATAACACAGTTCAATTTGGCCAATGCCTATCACATAATCAATAACCAAGTTAACTGTGTATTCATATAAAACCGTGAATCATTTATGAATTCAACAATTAATCAATTCCATGTACAAGTAGAATCTATACCATGTATCCGTATATCATATATAAACCATTTCCATGTAAATACCTATATTAGTTCGTAATAAACTTGTATAATCTCGTAATAACATTATGCCCGTTGACACACTTAGAATATCGTTAGATACGCGGATGGTACACACGAGGTGTACTGAACTGTAATCTGTTAATTCTTGTACATGTATGCTCATATGAGCGGTAAACGGTAAGCTTCTCCGAGCTGAATAACGGTAAGCTCATACGAGCTGAGTATCGGTAAGCTAATAAGAGCTGGAATCCATAACCCTAATAACATGTCATTTTTATCCTACGAATTCCTAAGGTTCAAACGGGGCTCGGTATTCATCGTACATCATCAGTTATGCACTAGATAATTATACATAATAATTAAACCATTCACATAAATATATTTCAATTAAAGCATAAAAATGCACAATTTAATTACACAAACTTACCTTAAACTCGTACGATGAAAATACTATCGTTTAATCCACGACTTTATCTTTCCCCCGATCTAATTCCATACTTTTTTTTCTTGACCTATATAATCAAATTTAACCAAATTAATCTTTATTCTATTCAATTCAATTCAACATTCATGTTATGGAAAAATTACCATTTTGCTCCTATACTTTTAACTTCTTTACGATTTAGTCCCTAGGCTCGTAAAATGAAATTCATCCAGTTCCATCCATACCCAACCCTAGGAGATTTCTATACATGCATATAGCAGCCCAAAAATTTCACAATTTCACACATTTACCACAGAATTTGCACATTTTTCAATTTAACCCCTAATTGACAATTTCATTAAAACTCACTTAACAAAAGTGAAAAACATAGTAGCTTGGTCTTTATTTTATTTATTTTATCATTAATTTACTTAGTTATCGTTTTACACTTACCTAACATTAAAAATTACTCAATTACCAAGCTATTTACATCCACTATCACCTTTAATAGTATAATTACCATATAAGGACCTCCACTTTAATGTTCTATAGCTATTTGACACATTTAGCTAATAGAACACAACTTTCGCACTTTACGCGATTTAGTCATTTTTCACAAATTGAGCATACAAACGGTAAAATTTCTTAACAAAATTTTTATCCCATAATTCTATCATGCTGTTGATCACAAAATAATATTAAAATAATTTTTTAACTTTAGATTTGTGGTCTCGAAACCACTGTTCCAATTTCACTAAAAACGGGTTGTTACATTTTTAGTAAAAGCACCGCTAAAAGTCTTATTCTTTAGCGGCGTGTGTGGAAAAACGCACTAACATTTGCAGATTTTTAACATCCTATTTTCATTCATAAAGAACCCGAATTGTCAACATAATTTCCTGTAACATCAAATCTAACCAAAAACTGCAAATCTAAATGATACTTCAAATCTCAACAAAAAGCTATATGATCTAAATTAATAAATGAAATACAAAATTTATTATTTTCAAAAGTTATAATGTTAAAATATTCTTACAATAAGAAAAAAAATGTCTAAGATGGCGGATTCTGCGAGTGTAGAAACTTCTTCATCATATTCTGAAGCTGTAGCTGGAGTGCGTCATATTTTCTGCTTTGTTTTGCTTCCCTCGTTGCTGCCTCTACTTCCCTCGCTACTGCCTCCGCTTTAAGTTGTAGCTGAAGTTCTTTATATTTTCTTTGAGCCTCTACTTCTCTCGATGTTGTCTCCACTTTAAGTTGAACAATTTGCTTAACTGTGCTCGCTTGCATCTGAGCCATTTGGTCTCTTAACCTCTGAACTTTAGCTTGAGTCTGACTCCTTGAAGGCATGTATTGCTATGAGCTGGATCCAAAATATTGGCTTGGGTTAACAAAAGATCCTTGAGATCGAACTCGACAATACCTTTCAAGACCCAAAACTTTAGTAATAATTCAGTTATCAATGTCATCAAGATTAACAGAACTATCACTCGAAGCGATCGCTTCATACTCCGCCTTTTTATCCTTTAGTTTCTCCTAATAAATCAATCAAAGAGTTAGAAACAAAATATATAATAAAAACAAATGCAACATAACTTAACATTATTTGCATTATGAACAACGAATTAAACCATTATAATTAAACATGATAAATATTTAAAATAATTCAAATTATATATAGTAAATATACCATAATTTATACAGCTTCAGTAGTCATAGGAGATCTATCTTTCTTTCTATGTGTAATGTCAAAAAGCTGAAGGTATCCAACTTTTTGACAAGACGACAATTCCTACAATATAGTAGTAGAAATATTATTTAGTAGAAAGTAATTAATATTTGAAACAATTAATAAATTCGAAATACCTCGGCCTTAGCTACATAAGCAAAACTTTTCAACCCAGCTGTGTGCGTGAATTTTTGTTTTTGCCTACTTGTAGTTCCAACTCGCTCACAATCCTACATTATGAAATTATTATTATGTATATAGTAAATACTATAAACCGAAATAATTATAAGAGTTTCGAAGTACGTAATACCTCTCATTTCTTTGAATTCCAAAATCTAGCTGCATCTTCCCATTGGCACTTCAGCATTCCTAGCGGGACATTTCGCAATTTCTCTTCGAGGCTTATATTTTTCTTAAAATATTCCTTCTTTAAAGCACTTTTATGGTCTCTTCATTTTTTTCCTAATGCCTTCTTCACATAATTATCTGAGACCTCTAAAGCAAATCTTTCCTGCAAAAAAAAAAAACAAGTTTAGAAAGTAAATATAAATGAAACTTAAACCAAAATATTATAAATTACATTCATGTTATTACCTTAATATTATCGATAGCTTATTTTTGTTACTATCAGGCATATGATGCCATAACTCGTAGTTGATAGGCAACAGATTGGCATTTTGTGCTATAATACCCAGGTATCCTGCTAAAAGTCGAGCTTCTGATCTAATAGGTTGACCAAGACTGTTTCTAGCTACTTTGACACGTTCTACAGAATTTAACTCATATAAATTTTTTAGTAGCATACGTCCTCGAGTTTTGAACGTCCCACCACTTTCAGCTAAAAATGGTATATTATAATATAAGAATTTGAAACAGAAATCAATAATAAAAGTCAACACGCATGTAAATTAAACTTAACATTACTTTGAATTTCTACAGGTTCGTAAGTTGTATTCGGAACATTCGAAGATCCAATAGCAGTCTGTTGTTCATTATTTGTTTCTTCCGATTTTGGAGGATTTTGAACAATACTTAGATCTCACAATCTTCTTCTAGGCATTTTATCTGCAATATACATAAAATAGTTGAAATTTTAGTAACTAATAACAACAATAATAGTACATATAAAATAGTTGAAATATTTAACAAGATCAAGATTTAAATTATAATATTACATATAATTAAAAAAATCATAAAATCTTACTACATCATAATTCATAAATATCTTCATCCACATCCTGGCGAACCCATTGAAATTGTGTACTAGTACTAGGGATAGTTTCATTTAAGCTTTGTTCTGAAAAATGTAAAGTTTCTGATCTTTCGTCGATGCCATCTCTACTTCCATTGCCCATGTCAAATAAGTCTCTAGGGGTGTTACGGAGTACAACATACAAACCCTAATCAGTTGGATCTTTCGAGTAAAAAACTTGTTTCATTTGAGAAGAAAATACATACGTCTCATCTATTAACTATTGTCTAGTGTGAATTAATCGAGAGAAGTTCACCATTGTAAAACCAAATTGATCTTTTTTAATTTTGTGAGCAGTATTAACATCAACCCAATCACATCGAATATACAAATAATATTAACTTTAGTTACAAATATTATACAAATAGTAGCAAATAGGGAATTGAGTTTGACAATATCATTTTTTATAATTTCATGAAATGGCAAAGCATGCAAAAATTAGAAACTGTCTTACCTGAGACAATGTGGATTGAAGCTAAGCAAACTGGATGGCAGATAACAGAAAACTAGATGGCAAAAAACTGGATGATAAAAAACTGGATGGCAAATCTAAAGTAAGTAAAATGATCCAATATTTGAAAGAAAAATCAGCAATACAAGACTAATAGCAAAATAAAACTCCAAACAGGTTTAACTATTATCATTTGGTCGAGACTAAAGTTCGAGTTTCCTTTATCAAGCATTGTTAACATTCATTTTTTACCTTAGCAAAGCAGCCAATGAAGAACCGATTCCAGGGTCCCCTAGCTAATAGTCATGCAATTTTAACCAATTTTAAACTTGTGTGTTTTAAATCACATCACAAACAAAAGAAAATTTCAAATCAAAGCTGTCACCACCAAGAAACCAAATCAATGAAATAAACAAAAGTAATACAGGACTAATGAAACAATAAAAAATTTCACAAACATATCTATATGTTGCTATTTTAATCACATAAAAAACTAAATAAGTGATCTGAAAACCAGTTACGCCAAAGTTGTCACCACAACCAGCATAATAACACAATGTACTTAATTGAAACTTCAATGAAAATCCAGAATTCAGATAAGAAAATTAAAAACAAAGAAAGAAATGAATCAGAATTGTCTTACTTGAGACAATGTGGATTAAAGCTAAGCAAACACACCAAAAAGCTATCTTCTCAATGTCAAAAGCAACTAAAATAGAAGAACAATGACAAAATCAGAAAAGAAAGGACTTCTAAATGCAATAAACAAGAAAACTGGATGGCAGATAACAGATAACAGTGTAAATTACTGGAGACTAAAGTTTCAAAGTTCCAAACAGATTTAACTACTATCATTTGGTTGAGACTAAAGTTTTAAATTTTGAAAATTACAGTAAATATAAATAAATCGAAATCAATATAATATAGAAAAAAGAAAAACCTGAGATCGTGCTCTCTGAAGTTCTTGTTCAAGTTGAGTTAGCTTTATTCTACTCGACTCTAGTTGTTGAACATATGCCTGTTTAAACATATATATATGCATCAGTTTATATGTTATAGACACGTATGTAAGAAACCACATGCAAATGTATGTGTTTATTTCAGTGTATATATGTCTTTTTTATGTTACATTCTTTCTAAGACGGCTTTTCTTTGCAGCTTCTCTGTTTTGAGCTAAAAGCCTCAATTGTTTTCACGTTGAGACTTAATGAACTAATCTGGACAAAAAAAATGTTACAATCTCTACAAGCTATTACCAAACTAAGGCTACAAAATAAATTAAGCCCATGGACAACAATGAATTTATGGAAAAGAAGCAATAATCAACTACTAATCTATTTTCCTACTAACAATCATATCGTTTATAAAATTCATAACTATAAAATTCATTCCAACCCACGCAATAGATTCCATTTTCCTTCCCATTACTGTAAAAGTGATTTCACTAAACTATAGTTTTTTTTCGTCTATATCTAAGAAAATCTAATTTATACATTTTTTTCTCTAAAACAACATTGAAGAATGTTAGAAGAGAATCGAAAGCGACGACAGAGGAGTGAAATTTATCGATTGGTTATGGCAAAGGAGTGCGACGGTGATGCAGCAGAGGGGACAGTCAACGGTAATACAGCAGATGGTCGAGTCGACAGCGATGCAGCAGATAGTCGGGTTGACGGCAATGCAACAGATGGGTTGGGATTTTGATTTGGGGAAAATTTAGGGATTTAGGGAAATTTTTTAGGGGGAAAAAATAAGGTGTTTCATGTATATGGGTTGGGATAAAATGGAGGAGAGCAAAACGGCGTAGTTTCGTTTAAAACAAAATGACCGTTTGCAGCGTCTTTTACCTAGCGCCGCTAATGCTCGATCCATTGCGGTGTTTTTCACCTAGCGTTGTTAATGCCACTAAAAACGGCTCCGTTTTGTTTAAAGTAAAATGTTTTTTTTGCGGTCTTTTTTATTAAAAACGCCGCTATTGCTTACCTTTTTGCAGCGTTTTTATCATAAACGCCACTAATGCCTTTGATACTAATAAATATTTATGGTTTAATTATTTCTTAAATTCCTTTAAATTAAGTTTGTTTTGTTTCAAACTGTATATTTAATTTGTAAAATTTTATAATTGTGTACGAAAATAATTTTAAAAAGTGAAACCAAACTTCCTTACGAAGAGTTTGTATCCACGAGTTTAATTTTTTGTGCAACTGATAGAATTTATCCAAATTGATTTTGATAAAATTCAACTTCTCAAATTCTCTTTTGACATTATGTCTACAACTACTCATAATTCGTTCCCAACTCATAAACAGGAGGATAATACATTTCAACACACTCAAACTCATGTTCTCTTATATTGACAACAATGCTCACACTAATTGAGCTAAGACTCAATCTGCTTAACTTCCCAAATTCTAAATTACCAAGAGGTGGATTTTTATATGCAGAACTGTGGGAATAATGAATTTCTCTCTCCTTTTTACTTATATAAGCTTTTGATATTAATTTAATAATATATATTACAAGGTACACAAGTAATTAAAAAAAGAATTTTATTGCTTACCTAAACCTTAAAATAAATTGATTTTTTGTTATTTTTATCAAAATCCCTAAACCCTAAAACATAAACAATGAATCCAAAACCCTAAAATCCTAAAACATAAACCTTAAACCATAAACATTAAACAACAAACACTAAAACATAAACACTAATCCCTAATCCCAAAAACACTAAACCATGAACATTATGTAAAAGAAGCAATTTTGGTTTGAATGGCAAGAGTACTTTTTCATTGCTTTGCATTACAAATAAATACAAGTGTTTAACTAGGTGTTTGAGATAGAATACAACAGTGGTTTGAATCTTTCAAACTATTCAAAAAATAAACAAATCCAATCCTAACTGATTTGAATTAAAAACAAGAAACAAGCCATGTCAGCTAGGTGAGGAAGTTGACGTGGATTGAGTCAGTTGCTTAATACATTAAAACCCTAAACCTTAAACATTAAATCTTAAACCCTAAACTCTAAAATAAAATGATTTTTTGCCGCTATTGCTTACCTTTTGCGACGTTTTTCTCATAAACGCCGCTAATGTTTGACTTTTTTACATTTCTTATATTGAATTATTATATCTTTCATATCAATTTTAAATAAATAATTTTTGAAAATTTAAGTAATATTTAAAAGAATTAGATAAATTTTGAAATTTTTATATAATTTTTTATGCAAGAAAACAAAAACAAAAACAAAAAATTTTAAAATATGAAAAAAAACAAAAAAAGCTTTAGAAAAAAAATTCTCTTTTGTAACTATATATTCTTTCAATATTTTAGGAAATGTAAATAATTTTTTCAATTTACTCATTAATTTTGTTTCTCTATAGATGCATGGGTTAGTAATTTTTAAAATTTTAATATATATAATGTTTATCTATTATCTCTTAAATAATTTAAACTATAATCATAATTTTAATATATTAAAATTAATATTATCTCTTTTACAATTATATAAGAAATTATTTAATATATAAATTAAAAAATAATCAGTCATATACCCAAAAAATTTTAAAATTATTTTGAATAATAGTATTTTATTTTTTTCATTTTTAACATATATTTTTCTATGTTTTTACTTTCAAATTTTTTCTACGTGTCATTAATTTTTTCTGAATATTTTTAATATTCAATTAAAAATAAATTATATATAATATAAAGAAACTAGTTAAATGATAAATAGATAGGAAGCAAAACGGCGCCGTTTTTGTTTAAAATAAAATGTTTTTTACGGCGTTGTTATCAAAAACGCCGCTAATGCTTGACTTTTTGCGGCGTTTTTCTCATAAATGCCTCTACTGCTTGACATTTTGCGGTGTTTTTCTCACAAATGCCGCTACTGCTTGACCTTTTGGGGCGTTTTTCTCATAAACGCCGCTATAGCTCTAAACTTTTATAGTGTTTTCCTATTAGTGCCACTAATGTATAACTTTTACGGCATTTTTGGTCCAAATGCCACTAAAAACCTGTTTTGCTGTAGTGTTAGTAGAACATTTAAATGGTATGACCAAGCTAATTACCACATTAATATATTATCAAATTAATTAATAGCTAATGAATTTTATATTTGTTATTATCACATAAAAATTATTAATATATATTTTTTAATTTGGCATAATGATAAATTTAACCCTTAACGTTTACATTTTCTGTCAATTTGATCTTTTTTTTTTGAGATAAAATTAGCATTTAACCTTTAGTATTGTTGGTGTGGCAACTCGCATAGTAGTCCATGTGCATATCATGCTAACATAATATCATTTGCTTTATATGTCAAGTTAACAAAAATTTCAAAAATTATAAAAATCAAAATCAAAATCGAAATTAAAAAATATAAAAATATCATAAAAATTCAAAAAAAAGAGAGCATAGAGTACACATAGAATGTCATGTAGGTTGTCGTGTTTAAAAATTTAACATTTTAGTTAGTATTCTCATTAAAAAAAACATCATTTTGACTCTTTTCCAAAAGGTTGATAGTTAAGTGTGATTATTTTTAAAAGGTTGAGAATCAAAGTTAGTTCAAAAAAAGAATAAGGGCCACATTGAGGAAAAAAACGTATGTCAAGGGCTAAATTTGACATTATGCCTTTTAATTTTTTAGTACATAATAAATTATTTTTAATGTTAATTTAATAATATAATTAATAATAAATGAGATTCTTGTTAGTTGAAAATGATATTTAAAATAAATAATATTTAATAAATAAAAAAGTTGGAGTCATAATTGACGTAATGATACAATATTGAAATATATATATTTGTACTGTGTTTAATATGCAGACATATTGCAAAACCATATTTCTACTCTTCATATAAATAAATTAATTATATGATGAATGTAATTAATATAATAATGTTATTTTTATAAATGTTTTAAAAATATTGTATATTATACAAAGTAAATTAAATAATTAATACCAAATCAACAATAATTTCCTTTAAAATTAAACCTGTCACCAAACGAAATTGAAATTCTGTATTGTTTTACTTACCTTATTGATTTTTTCGATGGACCAACATGTTTTCTCATCAACTGCCATTGCAACTTGCAAGCCAATTGCTGTGTCATTGACTTCGACAGACAAAATGCATTTATCAAAGGCGACAGTCAAAGGTTCAATGCAGCAAAACATAAGAGGTCGTTTTTTTTCATGACCTGGGAATGTCGTTTTATACATTTCAAAACAGTGGATATCGATTCGATTGTCGAAAGTTCAACACGGTTAGGCAGACACCTGACCACTTTTAACTAGTTGTTCCTTTTGAAACTTGCAGATGAATATAATCCACACAGGTCTCCTCTCGCACTCGACAATAACAGTGTGATAAAATGTAAAAAGAATTGCATCCCTTGAATTTGACGGTTGAAACTCAATAAAATTTATTAATTGTTCATATTTCTTGTTTACTTACACGAAGGATCTCATCCACTTAAATTAATGGAGATTCCCTCGCCAGCTTAGTTGACTAAGACGTTTTATCTGTCTGATTATAATTAATTAGTGCACACAAACAGTTCTACAATTTCCGTAGCCCTGGGGGAATGGATAAAACATGCATTCAAATCATTAATTATTACTTCGTCTGGTTTAATTTTATAAGTTAATAAAAATCATAAAATTTTTAACAAAAAATTATTAAAAAAAATAAAAAACGATTCAATTTATTTAGCCATCCAGTTTTAAATGTTTTGCTAGTCAATCAATTTAATCCATCTCGTTAAAATAATATTTCAACTCAACAAATTCAATCGATTTTTAATTTGAATGACGATCTAGTCCTATTTAGATAACATTGGTGGAAAAGGGAAAACAATGTTGTGCCACCAAAACGCTGTGGTTGTGATTAATTGACGTCAACATGTTGCAGCCAATTAGAGCATCTACGCGCATACAAACATTTGAATTATTAAGCAACAATTATTTGTACGATCTTATCTTCACAGCCATTGCTTTGATTAGGAAATTTAAAAAAGGTTGCATATTCTGCATGCTAGTTGTCGATGAAAAGGTATACTAATAATAGAAATTAAATAAAATTGCGGGTGGGAAAATAACTGATAAAATTGACAATCACCCTCCACACTAATTGCAACCCCTCCAGTACCCAAATATAATTGCTATTTAGCTGGTTTATTAGTAGTCACTTTGCACGCCTTTAACACTCGATCCTTTTAATTTAATTTAATACATTATCCTATTCAAAATTAATTTAATCAAATTCCCAATGGATACGACATAAAACAGGTCATAATAAAAATAAATAATTTCATTTTGCTTGGAAGCAAATGTTGCAGTTGTTGGTAGTGGCAGCGTACATGATAATACTAATATAGTCCATACATTCCATGAATTCAACAATCGAAAGAATCCCATCCCCTCCTGTAATATATACTATAAAAAAATATTCATCCTAAAATAACTTTAAAATAAACCTAAAAGCCTCCCTTTCCTTCATTAGGTTCTTCACCCCCAGCCCCACCCATCAAGTGCTCCATTGGACCGTTGCAAGTTGAAAAGCAAATGGTTGGGCAAACTTCCGTTGATTTGACGGATGAGCTTTTAAGTCCTGCCCGGATCCCACGTCATAGTGGGCCACGATCATGGGCCTACTGGGGTCACAAGGCCCAAATATTGATGGGGCTTTCGTAAGTTTATAGCCCTATATGGCCTCTAATATGGATGAAGTTAGTGAAATAGGCCATGACCACCAAAAAGCCATAAACAATGTTATGCCGACGAACACGTGGGTGCACGTGGACGGTGATGCTGCATTTTCGTTCAAGGCACCTTCGTATACCATTGTGCTGTTTATAAGAGGTGACGTTGGCGTTGTTGTTGTTGTGGGTTCCCCGTTTTCCCCTTTTGATGATTTCTGGCTGGCAAATTTACGTGCCAAAACAAAACGTTAAAAACATTGCAAATTAGAAGGAAAAAAAAAAAAGAACTCTGGGTCAGAGTAAAATATATTGAAAAACCCTTGGAATTGAAGCATTTATTTTGAGTATTGCAATAATAGAATATTGATGATAGGCGTGCACTGCTCAGTCTGGCAGAGCAATGGTTTCAAGGGTTTGGTATCAAAAAGCGATGCCTACAGGAGGCAGCCATGCAGCGACTCTTCACTTCATTTTTTTTAAGGTTATTTTACCCATTTGACCCCCCCAAAAAATAATATTTTCAAAAATAACTCTGATTAAAAAACATTTACTCAAATGATTTGAAATAAACAGTAAAATTGAGTTATGAGAAGTAGATGATCGACCCCACTATTTTTTCTTATTAAAAAAAATAACTTTTGTGGTTTTAGACACTAGATGGTTGGCATTCATGTATTTTTTTCAAATTTTTTTTGTGTTAGCACATTGATGGTCGACATCCCTTTATCTGATTAAATTTTTTTTTAAGATGCAATATTGGCCAACAAATAGCCAAAATCACCCAGCAAAAGATATTAAGAATATTGCAACATAATCCCTCATTGTTTTCTCATCTTTTTTATTTCTCATGTTTAATTATATATTTTATATCTTAAAATAATATTAAAATACTTATCATATTTTTTAAGTATTATTGCATCACTCACATTATTATTAATGAGAAAACAAGGAGGGATTATGTTGCAATATTCTCAACCTCTTTTGTTGGGTAATTTTGGTCATTTATTGGCTAGCACTACACCCCTAAAAAAATTATTTTTTAATTAGATAAAAAATATCAACCATCAATATATCAGCATCCTAATTTTTTTTAAAAAAAAATACATGATTGCAGGCTATCTAATTCTCATAACCCAATTTTACAGCCTACATGGAACGCCAACTTTCACATTTATTATTTACTGCCATTGGGGATAGAACCTTTTTTTCATGATAAAAATTACCCTTTGACGTTAAACGTGCGAAAAAGTTGGAAAAGGTTGGTAAAGTCCACCAACAAAAAAAGAAAAAAAACAGTTTGGTAAAGTAAATTACCTGGTGTTAGGCGAAGGGCAGAAAGTAATCGTGTAATCAGCATTGGCACATGTGAAAGTACTGGTTTTATCATCGTAGGCATAGCTGTAGGCGAGAGGGCAAGCTGTCTTAAAGATCTTCGAGTACGAAGAAGGCTTGCAGGTGTCTGGTGTTGCATACGCGCCGTTGCAACAGTACTGAGGCTGGCGGAAGGCCTCGCAAGCACTCTTGCAAGCGACGCCGTCTCCGCCGTCTGCGCTCATCACCCTGAGATCTGAAGGACACGAGTCATTAAGATCCACCGCGCAGCCGGTGTAGGTACAATTCGGCCCTGTGCCACCCTGAGGAACTACTAACATAGGGACGTTATAACCATCCACCAAGCTCACATCGAAAAAATCGAGTCCGCCAGCGCCATCTAAAGTAAATTCAGCCAAAGTGGCAGGCGGAGTAGCTCCATTCCCCGAACATTCTAACTTGCCCGAGCCACAATCGCCGGTCAAACATGAAAATTTACCGGTGGAATCTTGGGAGCAATGGGTTCTACCCCAAAAACGACCACCCCATGATGTCGGTGCGGCAATGGTCTTGGTTTCACCTCTTTGGAGAGTGAAACCTGTAGTGGGAAGCGGTGGAACACCTGCGTTTGTGAGAATTCCAGGCCATACAACATAGTCGCATTTGTTTACTATGGTAAAGGTTGTTGCTTGTACACCTGTTTACAATGCAGCGAAAAATCTAAATTTATAAGAAAAACCCAAACTAGAATCCAAATCTCGATGTTTAACAATAGAATTGATTAAATATGTTTGAATGTTTCCCAAATCAGTACCTGATATGACCGAATGTGATAGAATAAGAACAAAAATCGAAGCAATAAATGGAAGTTGGGCCATGAAGTTTGCAAGGAAAACCATTTATATAATGCGAAAGAAGAAGAAGAAGTTTTGGGGAAGGCCAAAATCCAACACAACACTTCTTCTTCTTCTTGAGAAATGGTGGTCGGGAAAAGGTGAGATTATGCAATGGCGATACAGCATGGGTATTTATAAAGGGAAATCGAGCTTGAGCTATATGTACAAAAAAATCTAACGTCAGATACAGTCAGAAAGATGATGGGCGGGCCCAACTAGACGTTGCTATTTTGTCTACCTCACCGAGTTTTGAGATGAGCTGCAGTGCTCAGTCGAGAATTTATTTTCCTTCCTTCGGCTTTCTTTGCATGTAAAACAACTTCGATGATAAAAATACAAATTCGAGGCTCCACTACAATGAAACCATAATAGTCTCCATTTGCTGAAATAATCTGCCGTGCAAAGTTACTAGTTAGAGACGTCATAATAGATATGACTAGAAATAGGGAGAATTAATCAGTATAACTTTTAAAATTTTAATTCGCTCAAATTTTACAAATTATTTTTGTACTGTATTTCGAAGCCGGAAGAATGGTAAAACTTATGAACAGGGAGAGCCAAATCATTGCGGAGGATGATGCAGAACACCAAGTCAAATGCGGCTGGCTACAGCCCTTACATCTTCACTTGCTCCGGTCCCTTAATTAGACGGTTTAGAACTGTTTTGATATAAAATAAACAAGAAAATCAACGAGGGAAAATAGTTTATCATAGATTAGCTTTTTCTAGACCCATAAAGGTCGCAGCAAGTCTAAAACCAAGATTTTGAAATATTATCTTCATTTGTTTCGAATTTTGCAATATAATATATTTTCATAATTAAAACACTAATTTTCAATTTCCCAAAATTTGAACAAAGAAATTAAAAAAATCAACCTAACTTGATTCTACAGGCATAATAAGGAGAGAGCAGACAAGAAAGTTCACTTAAAATTAATGAAAAATTAGTTCAAAATTTTATCATTTGAAACAATTTTTTATCCTGATGGCTTGTGTTTTATTTGAATTTAAATTTTTGTTTAAAAGACGAACCCCACTGACCAATTTTTGGTTAAACTAATATTTGTATGAGTAGAACCCATTGGCCCCTCCAAGACAGAGTATGGCGTTGGTTGAGCAACTTCTATGTTAACTATGTTTACACGGTAAAGCAAAAAGAAGAAGATAAAATAAAATTAACCAACAATAGTCTGAACTCTGAAGTTAATAAGTATAAATGAGTCAATTTCTAATAATGAAGTGTCATGAACACAAATGGTATAACCTGAAAGCAACCACTTTAAAGATATTTGCCCTCGAAAATATCTTAATACTAACTACCCCAATTAAAATATCTCAACGCTTAAATGCTGAAATTTCCCTCGGGAGTATTTCGTGCGCAGCCGTCGGCTTTAAACTTGAAACCACTAGACCAGGAGGTGTGTGGTTGAATTTTGCAGTTAGCAAGGTGGGCACGCCAGATACGGTCAAAATTCATCACTTTTTATGTTATTGGGTGTTGCTCGTTTTCGCTTACAGCGGATTGCTTCTAATGCACACTCATTGCCCTAAGACCCTTCAAATTAAAAACTAAAATTGAGATTTCTGAAAGCAATGTAATTAATTACAACCAACAAGATGCCCATTCATAGTGCATTTTTTAAACTTTTCTAATCATCTTACAAATTATTGTAACCGCAATGATCAAAATTAAAATTGTGATTAAAATGAAAACGCTAAAAAATTCAAGTGATCAACTGAACAATTTACCGAAAAGAAAATTACCCATTGACAGATATATATATCTAAATCTTCTGTCAAAATTTCAGTGGAATCCAAATAAATTTAAAGCAGGCACTAAAATTGTTTAAAGCACATTTTAAGCTATCAACATGTCTGCATTGGCGCATTCTTTTAGCCTCTGAAATAAAAGAATTCATTTACCTTGATTCTCAGTGAGGCCAATCGTGTAACCGTCGAAGTTTGTCTCCCCTAACCCAGAAAAATCCCAACAACAAACAAAGGCGCCAACGTGCTAATAACATACTAAAATTTACATGATTGTGTTACATTTTTTTTTATTAATATTTAGGAAATATTCACTGAATCACTCAGTTTTTATTTATGAAATTTGGTTATGACTACAAGACAAATGAACGGGTCTAAATTAAATGACAGTGATTTATCGAGAGAGGTAGAATCCAAATGCTACTCCTCTTGGTATTTGGTAGAAAATTGAACTGAATATTAGCGGTAATGATTAGGCTACTGACATTTAAACAAACATATTACACCGTAATTAAGTTGTACAATATTAAATTGTAACTATTGGTTTCTCATTCTTATTTTGGAGCACAAATTAAATATTGAAATATAATTTTTTTCGTATAAATAAATTAATATTTAATTTATTGAATCAACAAGTTGGAATATTAAAATATATGTTTGTTGAGAAAATTTTACGTAGATATTATTTTCACCCGAATAAAATTGTGCTCAAATAATATAGCTATACAATTATACTTGATATCATAATATATACAGTCAATCAACTTAATAATAACATAATATTAATTTAACTTTATTTTTAATGATGTGATACTCTTTTTATTAACGTCAAAAGTATTCAACAGCTGGCTTATGGATAAAATGTATCGATAAGCAACGACAACGACATTAACGACATGTTTTTTTATCACCACAGGCCACAGCAAGATCAGTGAATACAAATCTATCACGGCTGGGCTATAAAATTAGATTCACATTCTAGAAAAACGTCAATACTTCGTCGGCGTTTGGGGAAAAAAAGAGGAAAGAAATTGCTAGTTTTAACTTATAACGCATAGATACGATAGGTTTTTTATGATGCGAATCGTTGAACTATAATATGAATAGGGATTGGGCAAATGATGTTGAAATAATGGCGTGAAAATTCAAAGAAGAATTCCAAGAGTAGAAGCATGAAAAAGGTGTATATCATTGGTGTCTTGTTTTTCTGTATGAATGATTGGAAAAGAGAAGGAAAAGTAGGGTTTTTGTTTTTATAAATGTGAAACATTGAATTTTTTAGACTTGGCAGGAACAAAATGCTGAAGGCCCCGACATTTAATGGGATGGTTTTTTTTGTTGTTGTTGTCATATTATATGATTTGAGAAGATGAGAAGCACTGAAAAAGAGATGACATCATGCTATTCGTAATATTCCAACAATGGGAGGTGGTGATAAGAATAAAAAGAGAATCAAATGAAATCAGCTGATGCAATAAGGTTGGCCTGTGGTGAGAAAAATAATAACACCAATTATTGATGAGGTTATCAAGATTAGTTAATTTAAGAAGCAAGCATTTGTTGGTTACTAATAGGAAAAATGTGTTGTTGTCTCTCATTGCCGTCTATTGGCAATACACTTTCCATTAGTCAAGTGATGTACTACATTCGGAAAATTTGATTAGATTATTTGTTACAGATATTGGTGATTTGCACTAACAAACAAGAGGACAACCCCAGACTACTCCAAAGAAATAAAAAAGAACGTAAGCCCATTTTACTCTCTGTGTACCCTTTTCTCACATGTTAGGCTTTTTCCCATTTAATGACTTTAGATGAGGTATTGAATCATTGGGCTTGACGGGTCCAAATATAGTAGTTTTAGAGCCAGGCCCAATAAATACTTTAAAAGTTGGAGTTTTCTGCTCTTTTAGGCTAAAAAAGTGTTTTTGTAATGTATTTTTTTGTCCCAATAGCACTTTTAAAAAGCCCAAAAACACTTTCTTTAGCAATGCTTTTATTTCAAAAGTATTTTTTTTTGTTCCAAAAATACTTCTAAGAAGTAATGTTAAACTGACTATTAAAATGATAATTTCAATATACTCACTTTAATGTATCAATTTGGAGATCAAATTACGTGGAAAAAACAAATGTTAAAATTGTAAAAGGACAAAAACAATAATTAGACCAAAAGAAAAAAGAAGGATATTACAGGATACGAACTTATCTCCTTCAAATTTGCACTATACAACCTGTTCTGAGGCAAGAATTTATGAGTTGAGTTGATAATTCAACTTCTACAGCATCAAACAAGTTCAAAAAGAGATGGTGCAGAGAGAAGCAAGGAAATGACTGAATGGCAAAATCCCACCTAGATCAGTAGACTTCAACGTTCCATTGTTCTCCTTTCTTCATTTGTCTCTTGTATTCAATCCAATCAATACCTGGAAGATACAAAAAGTTACAAGATGAGATGATATTTTTGCAAATGCTGAACCCCATTATATAAATTACCATCTTTGGCAGCCAAAGAAGTCATGATATCGTCGATTCCCTTTTCCATTCCCTTCAGCCCGCACATGTAGACATAGGTGTTATCTTTCTTAAGCAATTCCCAAAGTTCTTCAGCATATTGGGCCATTCGGGTTTGAATATACATCTTCTCACCCTGCTCATTTGTTTGTTCTCTACTAATCGCATAATCCACCCTGAGGTTATTTGGTGCCTTCTCCTTCATCTTCTCAAATTCCTGGGTTGAATGTAGAAAGGCTAAGCCAATATGTTCCAGTACCAAGACAGAATGATGTGAAAGTTAAGAAAGCTTGCTTGCCTCTGGGTAGAGCAGTGAGCTACTGGTGGGAACACCCAAGAAGAGCCAAGCCAATCCGTTGAACTGCATTTCATGCCAATAACAGGTCAAGTACTTTCCATAACTTGCTAAAGGCTAATCTTTTTTTGTTAAGCTTTCGATATCAGGCCTACCTTGTAGTCGTCGTGCTTTTCGAAGAACATCTTCCACAAGAATGAACGGAAAGGAGCAATTCCAGTTCCAGTTGCGAGCTGCAACAAGGAAACCACAAATTAACTTAGTAAATTCTCAGATAACAAGATAGTAAAGATACCATTGTGATGTAAACACACCATTATGATGGTGGCATTTGGATCTTTTGGCAAGAGCATCTCTTTCCCAACAGGCCCTGTGATCTTCACTTCAGCACCAGGCTTCAAGTCACCTGAATGGAACAATTACGACTGATAAATGATGTAAAGTTCTAGAATTGCAATTTCTACTATAGTTGATTATATTAAAAATGAAAAAGATGAAAAATTTATCCAAGGCAGAAATTTGGGAAAATATTACGGTTATCTGTCATGCCTTAATTTGAACCAGTAAATGGTTTCTTATAGTTACACGGGACAAAATATGTCAGGTGCTGTTGAACATAGGACCCAGAAGATGTTACCATGGACAGACCTGAAAGCAAGATGTTTATTTATGTTTTTTTCTGCAGTAACTTGCTGGCCAGCTTTATCATTATATAAACGATACGTGCAGTGCTTTGTCAATCCACATTTTGAGAGATGATTCCATAAATATTAGAAAGAACTATATCTATATATAGAGATAAACCTTTGTTATAATGCTAGACATTTTTACAAAGGAGGTAGCTATTAGCTAAGAAGCCAACATGCTGCATATTAAACAATCAACAAGCTTAGAAGATCATTATAAATATGTTACAAGATTGATCGAAGTGAGGGTTTCCTTGAAATTATTAAATAAATAAAAAAAAACACCAAAAACTTTAAAATCCTTACACAGGAAATTGGAGCAAACTCCTTTCACTATCTCTCCTTGTTCGTTGGTGTAGACAAGCCTTTTCACACACAAGGAAACCTGCAATTACAAGCTCATCAAGATCAGATTAGATATCACACTGAATAAAGGCACAAAAACCTTATATATATATTAATAACATGTTATTTGAAGGGATCAGATCCTTACAGTTTGAGAATTGCCAAAATCTCCCAAAGCACTGCTAGCAATAGAGTACAATCTAAGTTTGTGGGGTTTTCCGTTCTTGTCAATACCATCTGGGATGACACCAATGGATTGTCCTTCTCTGTATGGTACTTCCCCTGTGCCATCCAACTTGAAATGATCAAATGCATATAAAGCTGACACAAGGTCACCTCATTTTCAATGACTAAAGCAAGTTCCTAAGTCGTTAAAAGTTCACCTTCGGTACTAAAAACCATGTGCCAAGTCTCTCCTGGAGCATCATCTCCGGTAATTTTGGTGTTGAGGAGGCACTTTCCAATGTAGGGTTCCTTTGGTTTGAACTTGTTCACAACAATACCCTCATCATCTTTCTTGGAAATTTTTGGTGCTTTTGCAGGAGCTTCTGTAGTGACCTGAGCTCTAATGGAAACCACATTTCCACCAAGGCTGACATTTTTTGGGTACAAAACACTCTGGAGAGGAAACCAAGAGGTTGAGTCAATGCAAATAAATGAGTGGATCTTCTTAAAGAAACCATACCTTGTTGAAGTTGATTCTTTCAGGGACAGTGACTGAGTTTTTAAATGACAGGGTAGATGACTTGGAAGATGGGAGAGATACTGCTGCATTTACAGTCATCGCCATTGTTTACACGCACAGAAAAAAAGAGAAGACTGAATTGAGGCCTTCAAGTGGAGGAAGAACTTAAGTCAAGTAGAACCAAATTGAAAAAGGAAATAAAAAAGACAAAAAAAGTATGGGAAAGGATTACAGATTGGTTGGATGAGAGAGGAGGACAAATTCAGTGGCAGTTTAGTATCTATGGTTGGAAAGTATTCTCGGTTTAGATTCTTGGGAGATGCATTTGTGGTGTAAGTGGCCTTCATTGCCAATGGGAAACTCCTAAAGATGTTGATTCCATTTGGGAACCACTCAATTTTATGAAGCCCATTAGCTTTCAGGTTAGATATTTATGTCCTGGGTGAATTTGCTGTCTAAGAGCCTGTGAAGGAAGGCCTAAACCCAATAAAACCAATTGAATATTTTATGGGTTGTAATTAAAACCCCAAACCAGAAAGACTATAATGTAAATTATTTTATCCTTTTTATGCCCCTTTCTTGACTAATATAGCTAGGCTTACCCATTAACCAAAATTAAGTTTAGGTCACCTATGGTTCACTTGTTTAACTTCTAAAACCACCGGCTAATGTTGTTTTATCATGTAAAATTTTAAAATTTCGAGGTTTTTTTATATTATTTTTTATCCATTCATCTCATTGTCATAAATAAAACTTATTTTCCTTATTTATTTTTTAGGAATTCATTTTCTATTATAAATTGAATAAATGTAAAGAAAAAAGAATTGCACTTGAGTTATATGGCTAGGCTTACCCATTAACCATTACAAAGTTTAGGTCACCTATGATTCACTTGTTTAACTTCTAAATCCACCAACTAATACCGTTTTATCATGTTAAATTTTACAACTGAAATGATAACATATTAACAAGGATAGAGTGAATTTTAATTTAAACCAGTAAAGATATGCATAACAATTCAAATTTCAAAAGTAAGACACCTTTTTCCATCATTCTCTCACTTCATCCCTATATCACTCGAGTGTTTGAATCCATGTATCCCATTGCTTGATGGAATTGCTGCCAAAAAAAGCGCATCAAACCCAAACTAGAAATCTTCTTCTTTATCCAATCTAGCCTAGGGTTGCTTTGTTTGTGATCAGCTATAACCTCCAAGCAATGAACCCCATCAGGCTGTTAACATCGTCAGAGCTTTGTCTTTGCACTTGTTTTTTACTGGTGTTAATTTATAGAGGCTGGTCACAACTTTTCTATGATTGGACTGTTTCTTACTCTCAACTCGCCCCTCTTGGCGTTGATAAACAGGTTCCTTTTTTTCCCCATTGTCTTAGAAGTTCTGGTTGTAGTTTTTAGTATCTATTTGATTCTGGTTATAATGTTGTTGTTGTTTGTGTGACAATTAGGTGATTGTGATCAATGGTATGTTCCCAGGGCCAGTGTTGTATGCATCAACAAATGACGTTGTGAATGTTAATATTCATAATTACTTGACAGAGCCCTTTCTCATGACATGGTTAGTTTAGAAAGTGGAAAATCAAGATCAAAGTCTTTCTACTTTTTCCCCTTGGAGACATTGATGTTTAGTAATACTTGATCTTTGAATATAATTTGTGGTGGAATGAGTTTTTTATTTTATTATAGGAATGGGGTTCAAATGAGAAAAAATTCATGGCAAGATGGTGTGCAAGAGACGAATTGCCCTATACTGCCAGGGCAAAACTGGACGTACAGCTTTCAGCTTAAGGATCAGATAGGAAGTTTCTTTTATTTTCCTTCACTTCTCCTACACAAAGCTGCTGGTGGGTATGGTGCCATTCATTTGAATAATCTCCCTATCATTCCCATTCCATTCCCACAACCATACAAAGACTATGCAGTGCTGATTGGTGATTGGTTCAATGCCGACTATAGGGTATGCTAAATTGAATTGGTTCCCTTTTTTTCATTCCAGGGAGTTGTTGAATCTGTGACCTTTTGCAGGACCTGAGAGCATCACTGGAAAATGGTGTCTTTTTGCCCCATCCTGATGGGATTCTCATCAATGGACTAGGGCCTAATCAAGCAAGATTTGAGTTCGAACCAAGTGCCACATACATGCTAAGAATTTCAAATGTAGGCTTGAAGACATCCTTGAATTTCAGAATCGAGGACCATCCGATGTTGTTGGTGGAAACTGAAGGTTCTTACTTGATTCAGCAATACTATGATAGCCTGGACATCCATGTTGGGCAGTCTTACTCTGTATTGGTAACAGCAAAGAACCAGGCCAATGGCAAGTCTTACTACATGGTTGCAAGTTCTCGCTTTACTATTCTCGAACATTCCGGCATCGGTGTCATTCATTATCCAGATGCTGCTGGAGACCCTGTCGGTCCTCTTCCTTTAGGACCAGGCCTGTCCAATTACAATTTCTCGATCGAGCAGGCTCGTTCCATGAGGTAAACCACACAGGCTTTGCTCCCAAAAACTGGCCAAATCGTTGATTCTGACTTATTTTTATTTCAATAGGTGGGATTTAATAGCATCAGCCGCTAGGCCAAATCCACAAGGCTCGTATCACTATGGCACCATCCCTATCACTCGAACGCTTATTCTTGAAAATAATGTGATGGTCATTGGATCGAAACGAAGATTTACGATAAATGGAATATCGTTTATGCATTCTGATACACCATTAAAGCTACTAGACTACTTCCAGCTCAATGAAGAATCCAAGTATGCTGCTGCTGCTGCCCTTCCATCTTCAGCCACTTCCGTTGTCGATGCCTTTTACCGTGACTTCTTCCATATTGTGTTCCAGAATCCTTTGCTAGAAGTGCAATCGTGGCACATTGATGGCTACAACTTTTTTGTCGTTGGGTAAAACCGGTCCTTTTTCATGTCTCATAGTGTTGGGTAAATCATCGGTAAATCTAATGAAACTGATGTAATCCTGCTATTTGCAGAATGGGATGGGGCTTGTGGGATGAAAGCAAGAAAGCAGGATATAACATTGTTGATGCTGTTTCTCGATCAACAGTTCAGGTTTTGTGTCCGACAAAAACATTAAGTTGATGTATGTTTCATAAACTTGTACACGTGTTTTGATTGATGAAAGTTAATTGTGAACGAGCAGGTTTATCCGTTGTCATGGACAGCGATATTGATGGAATTGGACAACCTAGGGACGTGGAATCTGAGGTCTCAGAATGCAGAGAACGGGTATCTAGGGCAAGAGCTTTACATAAGAGTTAAAGGTGTTTGGAATTGGTTGGATGAGCAATCAGACATTTCTGCAAGGGATGAAGCTCCCATCCCTGATAATGTCATCAAATGTGGAAGAGCTGCTGACCTATGAAGTTTTCTGGAATTCAGTAGTTTATATTGGTTCAATATCATAATTGTACAAATAGTCCCTGTACTTTTAGCTTTCTGCAACATCGGTCCTCCATTATTATTTGCTCAAAATTATAATTGACCTATGAAGTTTTACTTTTTCGAATTGCTCTCAATTTCAATCCAAATAGTAACAAATTCTATTTGCTCCATCTAAAATTATAACCTCCACTTTTTAATTTGCACATCATTAATATTTTTATTTCGGTGTTAGGTGCTTGGTACATTTCACCATATTCATTTGCCACATGATAAATTTCTTAAACCAGATCATTCCGTCCACTTTTATTTCTTTTCTCCCTTTAATACTTAAATTTTAAATTACCTATGACTTTAGCCCACAGGCATAATGACTTATTTGAACCTCTAATTTTATATAAAAAGTTATTTTAGTCTTTCATTTAATTTTTCGTTTTTTTAACTAATTATATTTTTGTCAAATCACCCTAAAATGGATGGAAAAGTTAACATACTTACGCATAGATGACACATTAGTATTTAATTAATATTTTTAAATTTTTAAATTTAAAAAAAATTATACAAATTACTTTTTAAATTAAAAATCATTAAAATTTATAAAAGAAATATTTTTTTAATATTTCTAAATTTTAAAATTTTAATCAAATCTTTATGTCACACCAATAAAGTTAACAAATTATTTTAGCCATTCATTTTGGGTGATTTAAAACAAAATTATAAATTCAAAGGATAAACTTAAATAAAAAACTAAAATGATTTTTTTTATTATATAAAATTAGAGAGAGAAAAATATTATTATACAAAATCATTATAGCTTTTGTTAAAAGACAGCAGGCAGGTGGTGTTCATTTTCTTCACCATGGCAAAAATACCACTTCTTATTATATTTTAATACATATATTTTTTCATTTATCTCTTTTCGTTTTCTTATTTTATTTCATCTCTCTCAACTTAAAGCTTAAATTCGAGCACCGGCCACCACTTAAGTCATTGATCATAGGCTGATATTTTTTTTCTTTTCTTTTAAAATTTAAAGGTTATTAAAATCTATAATAATTTGATTGTCTTGACCTACTTATTATCTATTTCAAAGAATATTGATATTATATTAAAAATTATTAAACTTATATCTGCTATTAAAATTAATCAAAAGTTAACAAAATTATATAATAAAAAGAAGTCAAATAAAAAAATCACTACACTTTTTACCTGATCATCTAGCCCAAGAGACAATATTTTTCATCGGATTTATGTAATCACTAGTGAATCAAACAATTCATTTATCAAATCAATGGTCAATCTTTACACCAAGCATGATAGGACCTCACTATTATTAAACAAATGTCTAATCATTAATACTTGTTATACCCTATCTCAATTTAATTATGGAGCATGAGGATGAAAGGAGCTTCTTTCCTTAACCAAGTCAATGGTCAATCTTTCTTTCTTTTATTTTGGTTCTCGTTATGTCACAAGTAAACCGGCTTCTTTATCTCTACCACCAGCTTCTTCCTATCTCCTTCTCAAGTATTAACAATACTAAAAATCAAATCTTACATATTTAATTTACACATTAATTATTACAACTCACATCTAACTTTATTTTATTGACTTTAAACATTACCATGTGAATTTTTTTATCTTATTTTAATAAGTTAAATATAAAAATAGTAAATGAATGTATCACTTAGCCTAACCAATTCAAAAGTTGTAAACTAATTCACTTTTTCATATGATAATGTCCTGAACCTTTCTTGTATCAAGTTATGGATATAGGAGCAAATGTACTTTTTGAAATTTATTACTTATTAAATACATCTAAAACAAAACTCACAAGGAAAATGACAACCTATACAATAGAATAAGTAAGAGTTTATGACAAGAAGCTAGGGTGAAAAGTTTTTAATGCCACTCTCAAGTTGCTAGATCTAAACCATCCATAACATCCAATATGTTTGAATGGGGATGCTTCAAAAGTTTTCTTGCCCTAAAACTCCTATCAGGAGAGTTCCCAGTACTCCTGCTTAATGCCCAAACTTTGATCCCTTTGCTTTTGCCTAAAGGAAGTTCTTGGCTTTTGCTAACACCCGGAATCAATCTCCTTGCAGTCACCTTGTTTAATAAGTTTCTTTCTTCTTCACAAAGTTCAATCCTCTGGACTTTAGTACCATCTTCGAGGGAAAGAAACCGCTGCATCTTAGAGTGAAAAACACAGCCTTTATAAGTCGGAGACCGAACTGGCTTTGGCTTGAAGCTCTGATCTCTTTGTTTTGCTAAGCTGGTCAGATGATGGAGCCATGTCACCAATTCAAGGATGTATGCATCTGTCTTCTGTTTATTTGCATGATGAAGTGTCTGAAGGCGGGTCAGGGTAATATTTGCGGCTCCACCTTTCCCAAATTCAATGCTGTGGAAAAAGAACAAACAACCGGGAAATCTCATATTTATGATGTAATACCAGTGATTCAATGAACTTTTACATTGCATTGCATATGACCATGTGCACATAGAAATGATAAAGAGAAGCCTTGACTAACCCAGTGTTTGCCCATTCTCCAACCCATCCAAAGCCTTGATGTGCTCTGTTGCAATAAATTACAGCAAAAGGAAAACATGGAAACAAACATTACTTAGGAAATGACATCAATAAGACAGAATAAGTTTTTGCAAGCATTTTAGTTTTAGCATACTTGGTTGTGTTTGTGGCAACCGGAACAAGCCACTGTAGTGTCTTTTCCATCTCATCCTTAACCTGTGAAATTGAGCGCTGTAGGAAAAAGCAAGGAATCAAGAATAATGTTAATCAGGAACTTAGGGTAACAAATAACCTCAAGCCAAATGATGCTGGAAAGGAAAAAAGAAATGAATTAAAGAAATGAAGATCAAAGTCTGTTTAAACAATACCTCTTCCTTGGTGTCAGTGGACTGTAACCTGGACCTTAAAGATGTCTTAACACTGGGTGGCAACCCACGGTATAATGTGTCCCTGATATTAGGTGGAAGGTAGGCTGGGCGAGCTGCCTATAACATATAAATCCAATTTAAACAAATGCGATATTTAAGTGTGCAAATAATAAAGCAGAAATGAGGAAATGGAGAAGGACTTACAATGTTATCAATCTGATGAATTACATTAGCATAGTGTAGTGCAAGTTCAGCAGCACCTAAACTTTGAGGATTTTCAGTGGTCTCCTTTGTAACTGACGCCGGTACTGTAACATGTCGAAGATTATATTGTTAACGTTGTAAACTGACATAGCCCTCACTAATACTTTGATAGTAGTCGGGTCTATATGATTACCTCCAAAGGCTTCAGAGATTGCTTGATGCATATAAGTAACAATATCCACAAACTTCTCTACGACCTGAAACAAAGCAAAATTTATTTCATATGCATAATCCAAAAAGCAAAATAGATTCCATAGCATTTCAGACCATTGCGAGTGTTAACAGTCATAAAAATCAGACATGATTAACATTGAAAAAAAGGCAGTAGTGAATCAAACATAACAGTCATGAACAACAGAATATTTAAGGGTTACAGATCCACTGAGAACTCTGAAAATATCAGTTCAACTCATAGTTATATACCTCTTCCAAGGTTCTAGACCAAAGTGTTTTCTTTTTCAAACTCTTGACAAGCTTTCTTTGTTGTTTTAACTCACTTTGTAAAATCATGAGACTTTGTCCTACAATTCAAAAGAATGAGCTGTTAATACAACAACTGCAATCCAGGTTAGCAGCTCCCTGGCTAATATCAGAAACACAGAAATAATAGGAAGCTGTTAACAAGAGAAATTCGACCACTCTGAAGTTAGCATATTTAAATCATTTGGATGGTGTACTAATGTTGAAACAAAATTGGAAATGGATCAAATTTCTGCATACATAAAAGAAAGCTCTGGAAAGAGAAACCGATTGTCTAAGCCTAACCTCTTTTAGGGAGATTTAAGGACTCCGCTTCTTCCAGCTTTCGCTTAACCTCTAGTTCAAATCTGCCCAGATCATTCAATTCGTGGTACAATTCCTACATATGTAATTATACGTTAAATTCTCGGTGGACAATTCACGTAATAAGAAATTTTCAAAACCAGAAACCAACATACAGCTATAAATCATTCCCATAGATGAACAACTCTGATATCACAGCTTTAACATAATACACGATGCAGGATAATATCTCAAAGGTATCAGACAGGCTTCCTAAAAATGAGATACTCAAGGTCCCATTTACGTGGCAAAGCTTTATTGCAAACAAGAAAGTTAAACATTCTTTCATGTAGAATATATCATGGCACTCCAAACCATTCATACAAGACAACGAAAGCATCTAAAAGTCCTAATGCATGGAATAGGAAAAACATAAAAGGTAGAGAGGCAAAGCTAACAATTAAAAGGAGGATAAACTTACAGAGGTATACTGAGCAAGAGAAGTTAGTTCTTGCATTGTCTGCTCTGCATCAGCTCTAGCTTGTTTATGAAGTGAATTGCCTACATCCAGTCTGACAGATAATGACAGTAGCAAGAGATATATTTCTCTGTCAGTAAACATCAGAGCATTGCAAGCTGAAGTAATGCTACCAAAAGAAACTATCTTACTTTGAAAAGAATCGGCCGAGGTTGTGCCATTGTGGATCTTTACATCGATCTCCGAACCTTATTACTTCACGCGAAAAAATATCCAATTCATCCCTAGAATTCCCAAACGATTGAGTGTTATGAAAAGAGACCAAAGAGCAAGAACTAACATATAGAGAAAAAGAAACCATTTTCTCTAACAAGTAACCTACCTCTTGTCAGCTGCTGCAATACTTTGCAGCTCATTCATGTTTGTAGAAACTAGCTTTTGCACCCCTTCTGATTGTAGGACCTCCTTTTTCAGGAACTGAATGTTTTCTTCTGAAAGTGACTGCAATAAGCTTGCTCCTTTAGCTATTGTGTTAGCCACTTCGAATGCCAACATAGATATTCTCTGCCCTCTTGAAGCCAAGCCCGTAACAAAGCCACTCCCTGCATTCAAATATGACATGCTACTTCCAAGTGTATCTAGAACGTCGACTGCCTTTTCTAATCCAACAATGCCGGCTTTTCCAAGATATGAGTTCCTCTGGGAACCCTACAAAAAGAAAAATAAAAATGAATTGCATAGAAGCCACTTTCCCTACATAAATTGATCTCGGCATTTTAATTCATGCCATTGTTCTTCTAAAAAAAAAGCATTCTTAGAGATAAGCCCAATATAATTGAAACTTTAGTTTATCTGGCAATTCAGTTGGCCAGCACAAGATTCTAGCTGATAACATCTTATGTGCTGCAACAAAGGAATATTTAGGTTCCATGGATACACGTGAATTTGGACACTGTATCATCAACATTGTTTATTTGCCCATTAGCTGCTCTTTCGGTCAATATTTAAATCGTTGCAGTCCATACATTTCCGACCTTGAAAGCTCATTACAACTAGAAACGATATGGTAAAGCAAGCAATACCTTGGAAAATGCAATCCTGGCGGGTGTCGATGACTTCAATTCCCGGGAAAATTGTAATCCCAAGTCACCAGAATCGTCCCACTGTCGCGTTTTGTCGGAACCACTGCCATTTGCATGGGAATGTGAATCTGAATTTCCTTTTTGCTTACCAAAGCTCCTTTTGGACTTGAGCTTCCCTGAAAATCCTGTTGTGGTCTTTTGTTCAAGCTTTGTATTCCGCTCCTTTGTTCCAGAAGAACAAACACCTCCCATTATTCTTCAAGCACTTAGTTTTATCTCAAACAATACCCGAGTCTATATCTCACAGAGAATTTAACTGGAAAAAAAAAACAGAATCATCCTTAATCCAGGCTATGTTTGTTAGTGATGAATCTCTGAATAAAAAATAAAATAAAAAAGAAGGAAATTTGCAATCAAAGATTTTCTGTATAAAAGCCTGACAAAAGCTAAAACCAATATTTAGAATTAGATAAAACCAAAGAATCTTTGGGTTTTTCCAATCAAACTTTACGGGAGAAAAAAAACGTGTCCACTAGATGATTCTACAATCAAATAAAGGATGATATGGAACAGTTTCCAAACCAATAATAACAAACCTGCTAAACAGAGAGGAACTGCAGAAGATGGAAGAAAAACCAAAGATAAGATTTGGTATGGTAAAATGAAGAAGAAACAGATAAGAGTCAGGGTTATACAGGAGACTGAAAAAGATTTACTCTGATTGACACGAAACTCCACAGAATCAAGGCGATATTTTCCCTTAAGATCGAAAAGACGCGTAAATAAGTTTCAAAGGCAAGGGATGGAAATGTGGTGGTGTTTCCAGGAGATTTGTAGTTTGACTGAGAATTGAATTTTGGAATTAGACTTTTAGTATGAAACATGCAGCCTTGGAAAGCATGGAAGCGACCCGTCTGGGCTTTGATTTCTTTGGTTCCCTCACATTCTCTGATTTGCCCCTCCCTCTCTCTCTCATTTAAAATAAATCAAATCCTAAATTATATTCCCTCGTTTATTTCTTTGCCCTTTTTCAATTTTTCTTTTTAAAAAAGTAGTAGATAATAGCGAGATGTTAGTAACTTGCTCTTTATGTGATATTCTTTTGTTTTTGGTTACGTTTAAGATCATTAGAGATTACCTATCTTTGTTGCTTAAAAAAAAATTCAGTACTACTAGATTCCAAGGCCATTGATTTTAAAATGTTTAACTGAAATTACTTTCGTTTTTATCTTAATGACGGATTCATAGGGATACCGTCAAAGAAAATTATTAATCAGGTCCTGTTAACTGAGTTAGAGAAAGTATGTTTATTTCAATAAAAACATTAAAAATTCGGAGAAAAAATAATCCTTTAGGAAATGCAAAATGAAATGTTGTTTGAATAGAAAAGTAGTAGCACAGGCTCCATTTGATATATTATATTCCTCACTCTCCGACCCAACATTTTGAAGATTACTTAAAAGACAGAAGAAAGACTAGTCAATGGCTATAGTTGGATAAATCAACTACAATGGGACAGGAAAAGTATTAAGAGGAGGAGGAACGAATTGTTGCCATCTGGGGGTTGAAAGTAAAGTTTGTTATAAACAATGAAACCCGCGTGTGAGTTTCTTATTCGTTGTTGCAGGCGCCGAGAGATTTTTTTTAAATGATTCCCCGTTGACTTGGGATTTTGACTTTCATCGAAACTTGACACTTGATGGGTTTTCTTAATTTTCATTAATAAAATTTTTATTTTTATTTTATTGTAAATAATTAAAGTTTCATTTATGTTGGTTTTACCATCTACGAAGATTATCTTTTTTTTTCAGAATTTGTGATTTTCCATCCAACAATATTATTTTTAATATTCAAACTTGTTTTCTCTATTGCCAGTATTTAATTGTATATATTTAAAATATAATTATATCTATTTACTTTTATGTAGGATAAAAACAAGAGTAAATTAAACTAGTAGTTATTCAGCTACTAGTATTTTTTTTGGTCAACTAATTATGAAAAATTACAAAATAGTCATATAATTATTCAGTTTTATTTTTTTTTAGTCACTAGCTCGAAAGCTAACAACTTTTAAAATTGTCGTAATAGCAACAACTTTAATCCTCAACATTTATATTATGTTAATTTAGCCTTGATTCTAAAAAATCTAATCCTAAACATCTATTCATTGTGTAATTTGGTCTTTTTTTTGTATTTTTTTTCTTTGTGACCCTTTCACCTAAAAAGCTAAAAAAATAAATTTATCAACTAAATTTGATTGAAAATATACAAAAAAACATGTTTCCTCATTCTTTTAAAATAAATCCTCAACGTCACCAAAACAAAAACTACAGAAAAAAAAAGACTTAATTGATATCATTTATAAATGTTGAAGGTCTTTCTTTTAGATTCAAGACTAAATTCATATAGTTTATAAATGTTGGGGGTTAAAGTTGCTATTATGTCAATTTTAAAAGTTGTCACCATTAGCCAACTGGTAGAGGTGCTCATGGGCCGAGCCGGGTTCGGGTCGGGGCTCAACTAAAAATTCAGGCTCATTTACTAGGCCTGGGCCTAAAAATGGGCTTAAAATTTTGCTCAATCCCGACCCGAATAAAAATGCTAAAACCCGGGCCCGACCTGGCCCACCCGTATTAATTTTTATATAATTTTTAAATATATATAATACATCAAAAATACTAAAAATATCAAAATAAATATTTCCCAACAAATTGAAAATAAATTTTTAAAAATATGTAGACTTAAATAACACTAAGATAAATGCAACTTAACAAGTAAATGCCTCTAAAATAATAACAAAATTAACAATAAAATAGTTTTTATATAATATCCAAACAATAACTACAAAATAGCAGCAACATAATAGAAAAATGGTAGCAAAATAGGGTGAAAACAACAAGAAAATAACATTGAAAAACAAAAAAAAGCAGATTTTTTGTCATTTAGTGAATTTGGGCCGACCTCGGCCCGTTTCTTAAATGGGCCTTATTTTTTTGTCCAAGCTCATTTTTCGAGCTTATATTTTTTCCCAAATCCTTCCATATTTTGGGCGAGCCTTTGGGCCGGATCGAGTGGCTCGACCCATGATCAAGTCTACGAAGTACTGGTGACCAAAAAGACAAAATTGAATAATTGGATGACTATTTTGTAACTTTTCATGGTTAAGTGAGCAAAAAAGAATTTTACTAATAGTTTGGTGACATTTTGTAACTTTTCATAAAACCGAAAAAAAATAGTAATAGTTGAGTGACCACTAGCATAGTTTACCCTAAAAATAATCAATTGTATATGTAAGATAGTACTATGTTGATAACAAACTTAGTTTGAAAATCAAAATATAATCAAATAAGGTTATCACATAATATTTATGAATGGTGAGGACTCAAACAAGACACATCATGTTTTTGAGGACTTCAATCTTACCATGCTTTGTTAGCAAAATTATTTTTGTTAATTACATGTTGTTTGAATTGGATAGAGATTTAATTAGAGGGGTTCATAGGTTAAGTTTGAATAGATTGAACCAAATTCTTATCAAGCCTATGAATGTTATTAATATAATGTATAATTGTCCAATCACAACTCAACTCGGGCTTCAAAAATTGCCCAAGTCCACTCATAATATTTCTAATTGACGAACCTAAGCCTATTTAGGCTCATATTTATTAAAATGCTTAATTGATTTTATATTTATTTTTTTATTAAATTTAAACATACACAATTTAACATATTTTAATATTTATTAATTTTCATATGATAGATTACGCAACATATAAACTAAAATAAAAAATAACTTAACATCATATAACATAAAATTTGAAAATAGGTTGAGTCGGGTTTAAGAGTTCAAGCATGACCTATATTTTAAATGGATCTAACTTTTTTTACTCAAACTTATTTTTTAAGCTTAATATTTTTGTCAAGGTTTTTAAAACCAAACAGTGGTTGAACACCATTTCAAATAAATAAATAAATAAATAAATAAAATATTTAAAAAAATTAACCAAAATTTTTCTTCGATTCAAACGGTAAGTGTCGATTCTCCGATTAACCGACCTAATAATTTACTTTAAACCAATACCTCCGATTCATCCAATTTAACTAGATTTTACTTAAAAAAAAAGTTTCAAGATAAGAATCTCCTTAAAGTTAGGTTCGAGTTTCCAATGGTTCTACCTGATATTCAACTAAGGGCCAATCAAGCAATCCGGAGGCTGCAGACCTATTGTCCAAAGTGCCATTTCCAAACTAATCTGCATCCCTTCAAACTAATCAGGATTAGGAGTTTTTATTTCCTACAATTACAAACTAGACAATTTTGTTAGTTAAACGGTTAGTCGAAATTAATTAAATCTTGATTCAGTTTTTATTAGGTTAGAACGGAATTATACACTTCATCGAAAAACAACAAAATAGTACACCTAACCAATAACCCAATAACCGGACCACAATTATCCAACTCAGGGTCACGAACACGGCGGGTAAAAACTAAAAATAAGAACAGAAATTCCTAAATACAAGCTCAATTGAAAAACAAATTGGTAAAATGGCGCCTCACCACGCTCGATTGACTCACTCTTTTACCCTTTCAATTGCTTCGTATGGGCGGTTAGTTGTTAACTCTGGTTCTCAATTGTCCTTCTCATGACAGAACAGACAAACAGACAATCCTTCAAAAATATCATGCCACTCTATTAATTGTTATTATTATTCGCATTTTCCTTCTTTAACATCTTCCCCTCAATAAATACTCCTTTCATTTCCTTCTCTCCACTCCAAACAAGATTGAAGAAAACCCTTAAACCTCTTTGCCTTTTTTTTTTCGTTTCATTTTCGACGAAATAACAATGAGGGAAATCCTTCACGTGCAAGGAGGCCAATGCGGGAACCAAATCGGATCCAAGTTTTGGGAAGTGATCTGCGACGAGCACGGTGTTGATCCTACCGGAAAGTACAATGGAGATGGATCATCCGATATCCAACTGGAGCGGATCGATGTGTATTACAACGAGGCTTCCGGTGGAAGGTACGTCCCTCGTGCGGTTCTCATGGATCTTGAACCCGGTACCATGGATAGTATCAGATCCGGTCCCATTGGCCAGATCTTTAGACCTGATAATTTCGTGTTTGGACAATCCGGTGCCGGAAACAACTGGGCCAAAGGTCATTACACTGAAGGAGCTGAGTTGATTGATGCTGTTCTTGATGTTGTTCGTAAAGAGGCCGAGAATTGTGATTGCCTGCAAGGTATATGTTGTTTTCTCTACTTATGTTTCCCTCGTAATCTAAATCTGCGTTGGTTTTCGTGAAATTGTTCTATCTGTACTTTCTTAATGCGGTATTTTTCTTTGATCCATTCCAACATAATTACTCCGCTCTATTCTTTTTCACCTCGAAGTTTGAAACTCCAATCCATTTGAGTTACCATGTCAATTTCATGATAACGATATAAAACCTTTTCTGCTGTTCATCTTTTCATTTTCTTTTCGGGGATGGAAATACCAAGGTGAAATAATCTCATTTTTCCTATCCAATAAACTGCAATAAAGACGAGAAAGATCTTGAATGTTAAGATTAATAATTCACTGTGAAACTGGCATGGAAGGTCTGCCAATTTGCTCAATTATTAAGCTTCGTTTTATCTGGTATGGAGGCAGTGAGCATGTGGTTTTATAGACATGTGATAGAAGATTATCTATATTTTCTATATGATATTTTTCATTTTATCTTCCTTATACCGACAATCTTTTTCTGTATTCTATTTTTCTTTCCAAAAATTAACAAAAAGTTAGATCTTACACCACTTGATAAACTTTTCGATGAATAAGGTGGAGCCTTGGGGGCCCTCACCAGCTCATCAGCATATATATGAATCCTTGCATTATTACGATGATTTTATCAATATTTTAATACATGAACCTATAGGAAAAGTAAAAGATTTTTAAAGGAGCATGGAAAATGATAACTAACATGCAACTATCTAATTATAGTATCAATGTACCAAAAAAATTCTAATTACAGTATCTATCTAAAAATTATGACAATCACACAGTAAGCTGTAACATTGGCTCGAGTACCATATACCATCCAAAAATTGAGGACTAGTAGGTATAAACCTATTAAAAAATGGAAAGAGAAAACCATGACTCTAGATCCAGATCTATATGAAAAGGACAAATAATTAGTTTGTTTCTATTCTAATTATAGTAATATTTATGTTATGAATTATGATAATGGTGGATCATTGAACTAAGTTCCACATTAAGGGAACCCATACCTTCTGTGGTTTAATGTAAAGGAAGGATAATGGCTTCGTCATATGTTAATATCCTTTTCTGGTGGCTCAGTTGTTCTGGAAACTTTTCCAATGAGTTCAGATTTGCCACAAAAAAATTTTTTTTTTTGAATAACTGATTTTCTTACTTTCGATTAACTATCTGGACTAGTTTCAAGTAGGTGACTTAGTGGTCTGTCGCTAAAAATAGGAAATATGTAAATTGTCACAGGTCAATCTAAATTACTTTTTATTTATTTATTCAACCTTTATTGATCCTCTTATTAAGTATGTTTTAGAGCATGATATTTACGTCATACTATTAGTATTCAGCAATAATAATCCTTATTGGTTAAATAATGGCAATTTCCTGGTTTCCCCTTGAATTGTCTGATGAAGCTCACTTGCTTACATTGTTACTTCTGGACCAGGCTTCCAGGTATGTCATTCACTCGGAGGAGGCACAGGCTCTGGCATGGGAACTCTCCTGATATCAAAAATCAGAGAGGAGTATCCCGACAGAATGATGATGACATTTTCTGTTTTCCCTTCACCCAAAGTCTCTGACACCGTTGTGGAGCCTTATAATGCCACCCTTTCTGTGCATCAGTTGGTAGAGAATGCTGATGAATGCATGGTTCTTGACAATGAGGCACTTTATGATATTTGCTTCCGAACTCTGAAGCTCACTACTCCAAGCTGTAAGTGATAAAACATTTATCTTGACCGATGGTTTGCTTTAATATGATACAATTTAACATAGTGTAGCTAACTCTGCACTTTTAATTTTGCAGTTGGAGATCTAAACCACTTGATTTCTGCTACTATGAGCGGTGTAACATGCTGCCTAAGGTTCCCCGGACAGCTGAACTCTGACCTCCGAAAGTTGGCTGTGAACCTGATCCCGTTCCCACGTCTTCACTTCTTTATGGTTGGTTTTGCACCACTTACATCTCGTGGTTCTCAGCAGTACGTTTCTCTCACTGTCCCAGAGCTAACTCAGCAGATGTGGGATGCGAAGAACATGATGTGTGCTGCTGACCCTCGCCATGGTCGCTACCTGACAGCGTCAGCCATGTTCCGAGGCAAGATGAGCACCAAAGAGGTTGATGAACAGATGATGAATGTCCAGAACAAGAATTCATCTTACTTCGTGGAGTGGATTCCCAATAATGTGAAATCCAGTGTTTGTGATATCCCACCAAGGGGTCTGAAGATGTCCTCTACTTTCATAGGGAACTCCACGTCAATCCAGGAGATGTTTAGGAGGGTAAGCGAGCAATTCACAGCGATGTTCCGTCGCAAGGCCTTTTTGCATTGGTATACTGGTGAGGGAATGGATGAGATGGAGTTCACAGAAGCAGAGAGCAACATGAATGACTTGGTTGCAGAGTATCAACAATATCAGGACGCAACTGTGGAAGATGAGGAAGAGTACGAGGGGGAAGAGGGTCTTGATGAGAACTATGAGACCTAAAATGCGTTGGCAATTACCATATATCAAAACCTGCGTGAAGTTCGAGAATAGCAGCAACTTTTGCCTAGTTATATACTGCTGTGTGGCTATCTGTGTGTGTCTAAATTTTCTGCTCTGTTCGTTCCTTTGTATTCCGACAATGATGATGTTTGGTTTTCTTCAGACATTCAAATAAAGAAACGATCAGTTTCAGTTTTACTTTCAAAAGTTAAAAACACCCGCTAAATAGACAGGGACGGTCAGATTGGATACCAATTTTTATGATAATCTTTCAAAACCACCTAGTTAATTATTTCTAATTTACAAATTCACGATCACAGACACTATTTCAATCATTGGTAAAAGATACAAATGGATGAGTAGATTTAGAAGAAAGATCATCTTGACTTGGGAGAGGAGTCTCTCAATCTGGGAACTTTAAACGTAGAAGTGAATAGATTTGGAGTTTCAGAAATACGAATTTCATCATCCTTTTTCCTCTTCGAACTTCTGCTTCCCTAAACAACAAGACAATACAATCTGGTCAGTGAATGGATCTTACCTAAAAACAAACATTAGTTTTACTACGGTTACTAACGCATCAGAGTAATTTGTTAATTAGACCAGCAAGCTAACATATATAATGTATATAGCCTTGGTGTTAAATTCTTGGAATATATGAAATCTAGAACAAGAACTTCCTCGGTGGAATTATTTTGGGGAAATTTAAGATCCTTGAGGCCAAAAACGAAGAACATTTAAGGTCTTTGGACCCTTAATAGTAGCTGTTCCTTCATGGCCACAATGTACCTGTTATATAATACGATGAAACAAGGGGACAAAAATGCTTTTCTTTGGACAAAGGCAGAAACAACCAAGTGCATTAAACAATCCAAAAACATACTAATTATTAATCATCTCAAAAACATATGAATCCAGCTTTAAGCTAGATTGACTAAAAATTACCCTTCCATTGTCCTTCAGAGAATCATGAACATGTGGAGCGGAGCTTCCTTTCTTCATGTTTACGCTGCATTTGTTGCCGCCGCCATTCTCGTCTCCCAAAACAGTTCCTTCCCTAGCTGTACAATGTTTTATTACAGGCGTATGAGATGAACTTCTAGGCTTCCTTAAGAACTCTACCTGCCTCGACATTTTAGAAACTTCATGAAATCTACTTGCATCAGCCTCCTTTTGAGATAATTCGGATTTTAATATCTGGATCATTTCATCCTTTTCGGCATTTGATGACCTCAGCTCCTCCATATTGGAAATAAGTGCCTCAATTTTCCTGTTAGCTTTGTCAAGTTCAAAATTCTTGCTGTTTAACTTATCTGTAAACTGAGTTTCCATAATGTTGAACTGGTTCCATGCGAACTTATTCTCTGCCATAAGTGCAGCAATTTGACAACTCTTTTCCGAAGCAAGATTTTCATATTTGAGCTTTAGCCTTCTTAAATTGCCCTCCAATGTCTTCAAAGTAACAGACTTTGAACCGATATCCTCATCTCCCAACATTCCCTTTTTGGTTCCTTTGGGGTCCCTAAGAGAAACATCCTAGATGTAGTGAAATGGTTAAAATTGCTTACAAATGGTCATATGTATAAACTCTGGGGAAAAGGAAAAGAAAACTTATTGGAACATACATTTGAATTTTTACAGAGGATGTCAAACCAGATTCTGAAATCAGTCAATTCATCCGATGTTTCCTCTGCAACAATCCAAAGACAAGCAAATGTAAACGTCAAATAAATACTCAATTACTAAAAAGAAAAATTCAATTCCAAAACGCATACCTAATTTCAACTTGCAAAGAAAAGCTTCTCTTTGCTTCAATCCTACCATCATATCGGCTTTAGCAGCCTCAAGCAAACGCGTCATTTCTTTCGATTCCAGATCAGTACTCATCTAAAGAACGAAAGACATCAAAACAACCCAATCTTACGCCTTCCAATTAAGGAGGAAAGAAAATAATTTTAAAAAAAAACCCTAAATTTATCGAAACTCCTAAAAATCCTGAACTCAAAACTCTTTTTACCTGAGATATGTGATCTTCATAGAGACGAACATCAGAGGTCCATCGTTCATATTGCATATTGATCCGATCTCCGAGGATCTTTCTTTCTTTAGTAAGTGTTTCAAGCTGTTGTTGCTGTGTTTTAAGCATACCAACTAAACCTTCAAAGATTTGATCCCATTTCTGACGCTCCGATGAGACTTGAGACCGCGTTTTCGTGGGCATTGTTGAAACTCGAGCAGAATTAAAAGTATAAGAAGATTGAGTTTCAGTTTCAGTGTTGGAGTAGAATCGTTGCAGTTCGAGAAGAGGGATTTTCAAACGGTCGACTTCTGACTAACAAGGGAAAGCAGATACGGGCTGAAGCTAACTTGCACCGCTGACTTACAAAAGTACGTAAAAGCCTCTTGGGCTGAATTGGGTTCTTTATTTTTGTAACACTACGTCGACAAAAACCTTTTGTCCGTTAAATTCGGCCCAAAGCTATTTTCAAAACTAAAAGCCTGACCGAAATAAATCGATGTCGTTAAATTGATTCGGTTTTTAGTTTAAAAATCGACATAATTGTAACTTGATATGATAACTCAATTAATTTGAAGAGCATAAAAATAATGATTGGTTAGTAAAATGAAAAATATAAATAACTGGTGTTTTAGTTTTTTTTAATCTCTTCCCAACTCTTAAATAAGAGAATAAATATATTTTATCGTATTCAAACTTATGTCATCTTACCTCAACAATGATATGATACTAATTGAACTAAGCTTCAATCCAGACAAAATTAAGTTATAAACCAATATATAAAATTTATTTAGGAGGGGGCGATTTCAATTTAACGTAATATATTTTGAATTAATCAATAACTTTGGAAAATACCAAAGGTTGAAAATTTGAAGATGAAATTGCTATGGTAAGATGCATTACACTTTTATGGGAAGAATTTAAATTCAAATCTTGGAGATGATATTATTGGGAGGGGCAATCAAAAACTCTGAAAGGATTAATTTTCATGGACCGTAAATCAGACATGAACGATACCTTAATTCTATAAAAAAATATTGGAGAGAACTCAAATTCAAATCTTAGAGATGATATTATACTGGTAAGGTACATTGCACTGACATGAAGAGAACTTAAATTTAAATCTTAGAAATAACATTGTTGAAAGATGTAGCTATAAATTCTGAAAGGATTAGTCTCCATAATTGTAAAATAGATGTGAATTATACCTTAATTTAAAAATTAGAAGAAAAAAAAGCAATGTTTACTTGCTAATATTTCAAAGATGTTGGGACCAAATTAGAGTTGCTCATAGGCTAGGACGTGTGGCTTGAGCCGAAAGCCCGCCCAAAAAATGGGAGGGTTTGGGCAAAAACATAAGCCCAAAAAATGAGCTCGGGCATAAAAACAAGGCCCATTTGGAAAACCGGCCGGGCCTCGGTTAAGTTTTTTTGGCCCATGCCCGACTCGCCCCGAATTTTCAATAAAAAAACCCTGCTGTTTTTGTTGTTTTTCCATGTTTTGCTATTGTTTTTCCACTTTTTGTCATTGTTTTGCTACCATTTCATTATTATGTTGCTACTATTTTATTGTTAATGTTTGGATATTGTATAACACTTGTTTTATTATTAATTTTGCTACTATTTTATAGGCATTTGCTTGAAGTTGCACTTATCTTAATGTTATTTAAGTATAAAGATTTTTTAAAAAAATTTATTTTCAGTTGAGAATTATTTGTTTTAATATTTTAGTGTATTTGATGTATTAGATTGTTTAAATTTTTATATAAAAAATAAAGTTAAAAAATTTAATAAGGGTCGGGCTGGACCCATATTTTAGTATCTTAATTTAAGTCGGGCTTGAGTAAAAATTTAACAATCGGGGCTAAAAATTTGTTAGAACCCGACCTGACTCATGAACAATTCTAAACAAAACTCCCTGACTTGTTGGAGGCTCCGCCACCTCCGAACATATGTAGTTTAATTTATTAGAGTTGGTTCACCAGGTTTCGTATCAGCGTTAATTAGTATTCGCATTTTGGGGCTTTTGATTTGGCTGGTTTTCTGCTTTATCACGACCCATACTTCCGGCAACTAGTTTTGAATGGATGAATGAATAAGCTGTAAAACAACAATACATAAAAGTTGGTTGTTTGCTACTATGTTGATGGCCCTATTAGCTTTGCATGCTTGTCTATTATCTGATTACGTACCCCCCATTTTCCAAGCATTACACAATTATTATTGTGCCTTTGCGTCTTCAAAGTGAAACTCTGCTTTGAGCATTGAAAGGACCCGGGGGCCTCAATGAATCACGTAGAAACCCTTATTCACATTTCCACACATCAATGGTGCATTTTTAGGGGTGGGGTAGGTTCTTTATATATAAAATAATGGATGAAACAATATTTATCAATACATAATCTATTTGAGATTACTTTTTGAAATATAGAATTTTTGCATTGCAATATAATCAATTTCAGATATTATGTATTTAAGTAAATAATATTTAACTTTAAATATTATGGAGGTTCTTATATTAGAAGTCAGATTGTATTTTGTCTCTTTACTCAAAAAAGGGATAAATTAGTCCCTATACATTAAATCAAAGAAGAAACTAGTCAACTAGTCATTCTTTTAAAAAATTCATCTATTTTTACCATTAAAACTTAGTCCCTATACATTAGCTTGAGGTACGCGTGGCACACCAAATATAATTATCTGGCTATTTCGTTAGCTACGTCAGTTTTTAACAGTATAAATGGACGAAATTTTAACAAAAAAGACAAATTTACCTTTTGGTTTAACATACAAGGACTAGTTTGCCCCTTTTCTTAGTACAAAAAGCACAATGCAATTCAACTTCTAGTACAAGGGTCTGTATAGTACTTTTACACTTATTTGGCCATTCAACTTTACAAAAAAATGTCATTTTAGCTCTCCATTTATTTTTTTTGCCTTTTTTAGCCATTAAACTTGCATTGTTTGTCAAATTACTTCAAAATGAATGAAAAACTTAATACATGTTAACTTTGCTGATGTGCAGTCTACATGTATGTCCGTTAGCAATTAATTAATTTCTTAAAATTAAAATTTTAAAAAATATATATTTTTATACTTTTTTAATGGTTTAAAAATAATTTTTATATTTTTTTAAATTTTTTAAATTTAAAAAAATTAATTGTTGATATGGAATTCACGTGACAATTCAAGTGTATACTACGTCAACAAAGTTAACGGACATTAAATTTTTTATCTATTTTAAGGTGATTTAAAAAATAATACAATAAATTTAAGAATTATAAAAGATAAAAATTAAATAAAGGATTAAAACAATCAATGTCTTTAATAGTTAAGACAAACCGGTGACGTTGGATATATTTGAAAGTTTTCTTTACTTATCTATAATAACACTGAAATATAGGTTGCAAAATTTTAAATAAAACACGTGGCTTTGGAATTGGGGGATCATCATCAGGGGGTTGAAACGCATAAAACATTCCTGATTGGTGGAGTAGCCTGCCAGCTGTCCTATATTCTTATCCTCAAACCCTTGTCTTGTCCCAAGCCCCGACAAGGCTTGGTTCCAAGCTGAATCCTCAAGTTTAGTCCCATCCCAAATTCGACAATGATTTCACTCGTGCGTATCTTGAGGCTTTTGAGCCTTTTTTGCCAGGGTAGGGGTCCTAGGCTTCCATAGTTTTTTTTTTTAATTCCACTATTGATTATTACTTTTGCTGTAATTATTTTTAATTTTTAAATTTTAATTTTCACGAAATGATAAAAATTAAATTCTACTATTTTTAAAATTTAATACAGTAAATATATTATTATATATATAATATCATATCAAGATATCAAACAGCTTAAATGTTGGGAATCTTCAATTATATAAATATATTATCATAAATAATCAAAATTGAAAATTAAAAAACAAAACCCTAAAACTTTCATATAAATTAAAAATTTTAATATTTGTATGATCAAAATATCAAATTCTTATATAAAATTCATAAGATATTAAAAACGAATTAATCCAAAAAATAATAATAAATTAAGTCATTTTAAATAATCCTACATGAAGAGGCTCGAATGTCACTTGTTAGAACTGTAAAATTTTGATACAAAAGTTAATAAATAAGATCTGTCAAGTCAAATCATCAAAAACAAAATTAAATGCGGAAGCCTACTTGAAATCTATTGAAACATTGAATCTTGTGATTTTGATCTTCCAAATTAACACACAAATATTTTAGAGAATGTGACTCTTTCTTTTTGAAGATGCGATGTCAAAAAAGTTTTATATGTGTAATTTGAGACCATAATTCTAATATATAATTTTTGCATGTTAATCTGAACTTCTAATTAATTCATCATCAATCAGAAATTAGTAATTAGAGTATGTACACATATTTGACCCATACTTTATTTAATAATTAAAGCATAATAAAACTTTAATCAAACTAGATCACTTTTAATCTGGGATAACTTTTTTATGATAGTAAAATAATAAAATGTAATTATTTTTGTTAAATATGTGATGTTCATATTTTTCCAACAATGTCAACTTGTTATTTTCACATATTCTCCCTAAAAATCCAATTAATGAATTAACAATTGTCATTCGTGCCAACATTGAAAATTCAAAATTTGAATAACATAGGGACTTAGAATGATCTAATTAGAGAATTTGGACTAAATGTACCCATAGTACAGGGACTCAATTTAATCAAATTAAAGTATAGGGACTAAATCCACAAAATTTGCAAAGTACAAGGACTAATAGCATAATCTAACCTTTTCAACATAATACAAAATTTAGCCTTAACATTTACATATTTGGTCAAATTGACCCTTATTCTTTGTTTGAGCCAAATTTAGCCTTCAACCTTTTAAAAAGAGTCAATTTTGACCAATAACTTTTCAAAACAAATCGAATTGTTTTTTTAATAGAAATATTGACTAAATCATTAAATTTTTAAATACAACAGTCCATATGGCAATTCACATTTACTTCAAGTTAACTTTTTTGAATTTTTATGAAGTTTATATAAAATTTTTAATATTTTTATAATTTAAAATTATTTGTTGACGTGCCATATAAGACAAATAGTATCATGTAAGTATGAAGTACACGTAGATTGTCACGTAAATTGTCATGCCAACATCGTTAAAAATTAATACTTTTTGAATGGTTGACGGCCAAATTTAAGAAAAAAAAAGAATAAGGACAAATTGACAAAAAAAGAAGCTTTGAGAAATAAATTTATTATTATTCCTTTTATTTTTTATAAAAGCTTTCGATATATTTAATAAAAGAGTTGTTTTTTTAAATGGAAAAACAAGCAAAATTGTTTTTCATTTCTTTCAAATGGAATTATTGATATAATTTCACATATAAATTGTTTTACTTTTTAATTTGATTATTTTTTTCCATTCAAAATTAGTTGAACGCATGACAGTGATAAGTATAGATATAAATTATTAATTTTTTAATATATAATTATCAATAATATTTAAAATTAATAGTTGTTATTTAATATAAATATAAATTTATATTTTATAATCAATAATTAATAATTATATGTAAATATTAATATAAAATTTATTACTATGGGACTCAACACAAAGATGCTTTTTAATTAAAAATAATACAAGATTTAATTCTTAAAACAATATAAATAAAAAAATAAAAATGGCCCTAGATGGATTTAAACTTAAAATACTCTCAACCAACTAAACTAAAGATTTCATTAGTTAACTCCTCTTTTTTTTTCTTTTTTTTTTTAACTTTAAACAAGATTTTATCTAAACATCTCTTCATTTACATTATCTATCAACAGTTATATTTAACACCAAAAATATTATTATAAATGATTAGTCAACTAATCTTTTTTTTTAAAGAAATCGTAAAATATATTTTAAAAGCACTGGTCAATAAAATATTTTTCTTAATTGGATAAACTGCCAAAAAGTTTGGACCTTTCCTTGTGCTAAAGCTGATTGGTCGGTAATCTATAAACAATCAAACATTGTGAATTATTTTATGTATCTTTTCGAGTGTTAAAATAGTTAATCCAATGGTTAATTAAATTGAATTAATTAAAGTTTTTAATTTTTTTAATTAAACTGAATTTTTTTAAAAAAAAATAACTGAACCAAAATATTTCGGTTAATTCGGTTGGTTAATTAAAATTTATATATTTTTGGTTAAAACAAGTATAAAAAATATCAAAAAATAAATTGATAATGTTTATTTGACCGAATTAAAACTACATATAATTTGTATTATTAATTATTAAGTTTGGTTAATTCAGTTAATTACACGATTTCGAACTGAATTAATCGATGACCAAACTTCCAGAAAATCATTAATCGACCTCTGACCGAATTAGATTTATTAATCGAATTAGATCGGTTCGACCAGTTAATTCAGTTTTAACCGAAATTTTTCTATGTCATTGACACATAATTTTGGTAATATTTTACCCTGGACCCCAACTCGAACTTAGAATCCAAACCTTGAATCTTGAACCCTGAATTTTAAACCCTAAACTTGAACCTGAATCTTGAACCTTGAACCTTGAACTCAGGGATCGAGGTTTAGGATTTGAGATTTTGGGTTCAAAGTTCGAGGTTCAGGGTTCCGAGTTTAAAATTAAAAAAATCATCAAAATTATATGTCAATAACATCGAAATAAATTACTAATATAATATTAAATAATTGAAAAAAACCATAATATGACGAGAACCGTCCATAAAATAATTTCTCCAAAACATCAGCTTTCTCTTTTGATTATCATTGGGACTTTCCTTGCGTGGTTGCTTTTCAAATTAGATGTGTAGCATTCGTTAGTGGGACATGGGAATCAAATTTATTAGCTGTTGCCCTGTTGGTAGTAATTCAACAATGATAATATGTAAATATGCTTAAAGATAAGACTAGCTTTCATATTGTCAAACAACGCATGAAGATCATTGATAACCCTTCATTTTTTGTGCAAGCAAGAATTCAGTGAATTCAAACACTTGCAAAGGCTTTGAAAAATGCAGAAATGATGGATATGAGGCACTGTGGCAATAGGTGCGTGAGGTGTGAGCAGGGTACAGCTGTTGTCGGAAAGTGGCTTTCGAACAGCTGTCTGGTTGATTTAGATTAGGCTGGGTACTTGGACTCATGTTTAATATGAATATGTGGACAAAGTGACAAAGTAGCCATCCTTTTCCGACTGAACAATTGGTGATTAGGCAATTACATAATTTCAAGCTTCCAAATCTAATACGTCCATGTTTAGTGAAATTGTGGGACATCAAGAGGATTGTAATCTAGTTAATCAAATTGTCAGCTTTTCTCAGTTTCACTTTCATTTTGGTTGCGATGTGAGAATATCAAAACCCCTTTCTTTCCTTCACAGTTACTATCTCTTAATCTTTAAATGAAACATAGACCTTCAAATATAGACATGTAATCAAGCTGAATGACTTAATCCTAAAATCAGGAGGAAAATGCTGTTCTTTTGCACAAGATATATACTTTAAACACAGATATTTTCGTTTCAAGAGATAAAGGGTAAACCATATTCCAACAAGTTTATTTCTCCCAATATCCCAATAATATATATAGTAGTTTTCGTGGAAGCCATCTTTGAATCCACCGGCCTACTATTCGCCGTCGAGGGGCTACGGTGGTTGAATTATTCCTATTTTTAAGTTCCAAGACATGTTGGCTTTACATTCCCATGCCTCCGATATTTGCATGTCATTTCCCCTCAAGTTTGGTTTGTAGACATATAATCCGGTTATATTAGGTAGCAAATCATAATTGTATAAAGAAAAAATAATGAAAACGAGAAGGGACTTCATAAAGGTTGGTTTAACGAAAACTAGTCAATTAATTAATACAGGGAAACAAGAACAATAATTCATATCTATAGTTTACAGGGTATGTTGAATAATCTTACCGACTTTGAACAATAATGGTACTAAGTAGAATGCATGCATGCATGTATGCTTTAATTAATTAGACCTTTTTGTCAATTGTCATCTCAGGCCAATATCAACTTAATTGCAAATTAAAGCAAGCTTCGAAAAGATGGCTCTGTCTCTTGAACTTACGGATCAGAGAAATGGAAGTCAATTTGCCAATGAACATAAAGAATCATGATTCATGAATCAATCATAGATGCTTCTATTACTCCTCCAATAATTTTTCTGAGACTCAGCTAAGCCAACCGACTTAAGATTATCAAAAGAATCTAAGTTTATGGTCTATTCATTAACCCCACAGAAAAACGATAGTAAGAAAAGCACCAAAAACCATGCTTGGCAAAGCCACTACTAGATAGACGAAACACCATCTATCAAAAAACTGTGAGAAAATTGCTTCTTTAATCGATCCAGATGGTTCTAATGGGGCCTTTCGATCCACAGATATTCCCTGAAACGTGAAAACTGACAACTCAGCACCGCACATTTCTTTTTTCTCCGCTCTTCTGCGTACTTGCTATCAGATTGTTTCGGGTGTTAACATGCAACAACTAACCCCTTTCAATTATTAAGTACTATCAGTACTTGTTTTCTCTCTGCAAGATTTTTGCTATAAATACGTAACACTGAGGAAAAGGCATTCACACTTGAAACGTAAACAATAATCTGTTTCTTTCTTATAATTAGGTTTCAGTCATGGCTATTGTTTCTAAAGCTTTGATTGCCTCACTTCTCATCTCTCTTCTCCTTTTTCAACTGGTTGAAGCTGATCATCAACTGGTAAAGCTTTGACCACTTTGGATCATTATTAAGCTCTTTTGTTTTCACTTCCTTTGGCTCTTCGATAATGAAAGGTTCTTGTGAAATACAGGTGACAGATGCTAGGAAGGGAGCCTCTCCCCCGAAGAAAATTGGTACATGTTTTAACACGTTTAATAAGATACTGAGATGTGAAACAATTAAAGTAAGACCCTTTTTTGATATTTATATTTTTGTCTGGTTTTTTCAGACTGTGGTGGAGCATGTGCAGCTAGGTGCCGGTTATCATCAAGGCCACACCTATGCAAGAGGGCATGCGGGACATGTTGCGCGCGTTGCAACTGTGTTCCTCCAGGAACTGCCGGTAACCAAGAAATGTGCCCCTGCTATGCTAGCTTGACCACCCATGGTGGCAAACGCAAGTGCCCTTGAGTTGATATCGACTTGAAACGAGCCTCTCCTTAATTAAATGATAATTAAATGAGTCGTGGTAAAATAAATTAATGCATGCATGGGGTAAGAATGAATAAAAGAACGTCCTATATATATATATATATATAAAGCTAAAGTCATTCAGTTAATGGTTTGTTTTCCTTTCTTTCTTTGTTTGGCGTGATATTACTATGATTGATGATTGCTTGTATTGTATCAAGTTTGAGTATATAATAGTGAAATAATAAAGAAGTTTGTATAATTCTCTTTGCTTTCGATTATGTTACCTTGAATTTAAATTCCATACGTGTGTTCTTCATGGGTTTTGGACCAGCTAGCTTGGGACTTGATACTTGGAAGGTGGAAACTAACTAAGAAATCATTTTAGAAGAGCATTGAAATTATTGTTAAATGTTGTCATTAGAAATTTGGATGTTGAGTTATCTCAAAGAAAAATAAAAGATTTGTTGCCGAGAAAACAAAAGAAAGAGTACAGTGAGAGAAAAAAAGAACTGATAAGGATTTATGATAAAAAATCCTGGGGATGTCGCATTTTAACAACAGCACGTGTAAGATATCTAAAAATACGTATATGGTGGAGCAAGCAAAAATGTATGATCACGACTTATCACTAGAAAAATGTTTGCTTTTGCCATGTCAACCACTTCAAAAATACATACGCTTTAAGTTTAAGCAGCAAACCTGAACCTGGAATTTTCTTCCGCTCCATTGGGATTTTTTCCTGCGCATGTCAGAGGCCTTCAAAGACTATGATTGACTTCAAATTCAGAGGCATCTTATTAGGATAAAAATGAATCACATTATTATAGTAGTTGTTAATGTCATATAATTACGAAAAAAGTGTGGAAGAAAAATGTGACAGCTTACAGATTGAATTGAACCAATTCATGCGAACAAGACATCCCCTAAAACAATGAGATTCTTGAACGATCAAGCAAGTAATAACTGAAGTTTTATTTAGACGACATTCCACATGGGCGTCGTGTTATTTGGGGAAAAAAAGAAATCTTGTCTGAGAGTTTTTCTTCACATGACTTGACATCAACGTTGGAACCCGTAAGGGAATGTGTTGAAAAATTCAAAGCGAAACACAAGTTTGATATGTTGATATTATTAGTATAATCTTGTCGAGAATGGAATATATTGTACATGATGTATGTTGATCTACCCTTTTTTGTTTCATCACTCTGCCATGCCATGTTTACACACAACTCACACCATGCGTATTGATCCACTAGTGTGATACCTTTCCTTTTAAGGCTATAACTTTGGTGAGAAACCAACAAAACTTTTTCACTACCGCTTAATATTCAATCCTTTCTCTTGCTATAAATACCAGGCCAGGCCGTGTGGATCTACCCACCTACTTGTGGTTTTACAAGTTAGCTGTTGTTTTTGAAATCCAACTGCAAATGGCCATCTTCAAGTCTCTTTTGACTTCCCTGCTTCTTTCTCTGTTTTTACTTCGCTTTGCTGAGTCATCCGATCCACTGGTAAGTGAAAGTACTAGCATTTCTAAATTATGTGCTTACAGTCACCATTGAATGAAGTTTCAGACTGTGGGCTCACTTGTAGTAAGTTTACAGGTGATCGAGAACATGGTGGAGGAGAACTCTTTCAATGATAAGAAAATAGGTAATCATCATAACCTACTTCTTCATCTTATAATAATAACAATTCGGTTATTATTTAAGTTTTAAGTATGTGATATTGTTGCATATGTTTATGGTTTAATTAGATTGCGGTAGGGCTTGTGCTGAGAGATGCAAGTTATCGTCAAGGCCTAACCTTTGCAAGAGAGCATGTGGGACATGTTGTTCTCGTTGCAAATGTGTTCCTCCGGGCACCTACGATAACTATGATGTGTGTCCTTGCTACCGTGACATGACCACCCATGGCGGCAGACACAAATGCCCATAGCCTAAAACTCCTCTTCATCAGCCTGTCGTGCTTCAAACTCGTAGTAAATTATATAATAAGAATGTGATGATCATAATAACGAATCACAATATAAGGCATGGTTGTAACTACTTGGGCTTTAATTATAGTGAAGATACATATGTTTCTCGCTACCTTTTGTCTTTAATTACAAGTGATTCTTGGATTATATATATATATGGTGTGTCGGAAATATGTTTTTTGACCCCACTACTGATGGAATGCGTAGGATTACTGGGGATTACTGTCCCAACGATAACAAAGCATTTATTAGTAGTATTGAATGGAGGAAGCACTAACAATTTGGAGAGTGCAGAGTCAGCATTAATTACTGAAAATTTGTTGGTCGCTTTTTTTATTCGTAAATATTAACTCCTTGATTACTTAATATTTAACTAAAATTAAATTTTATTACGTGATTGAATAGTAATACAAACAGATAACTTGTATCAATAGGTAATCTTAAAGGTTTATAATATGATAAATTGAAATTGAGCAAATTAGTTAAAGGATTATTATGTTGTCTATCAAATCTAAATAAGTAGATACCTTGTTTCGAGTATCAAAGTGGTTAATTTCAGAAGATAGAAACATAAATATAATTGTCAATATTGATTCTAATAATTCTAGATACAAGTAAAATTAGTTCTAGATCAATTTATAGATTAATTCACTTGTGATGTTTTTAATGTAACTTACCTCAATCCTAAATAAGTAACTATGTGTGTGTTACTTGTATACTTTGAAGTATTAGAGGTTTGAATTTAAATAACTAAAGACTCAAAAATTGGTACGTTAGGTATACGACTTCTGTATGACGTAGTTTCATTTACAATAGTGAAATTTATATCCCAATAAAGGGTAGATGGTGTTCACTCATTAACATTACATGATAAATGACAAAGTAACGTGGTCATGGATCATTTGTTTAACACAAATAATTTAATTACTATTTGTTAGTAATTGCTTTTTTCATGAAAGAAGGTGTAATAGTTATTATAAGATCAAATAAAATCATATCTGATAAACAAATTTAATCCAAAGAGATTAAGGATATCCCATGATGGTAACACACTTATGACAATATCATTAGATAATAAGCACTTATTAAGTTGCTTTTGTAATAGGGAAAGTTCAATCATGGTACTTTAGTAGAATGACTAACCCGCACGTGCGCGTGCATAGAAAACAAACAATTTTACAAAGCAATTTAAAAGTGTGGTATTAATTGCAAGCGTACAGTGTCAGTTGTAATATTTGTAGTGTCAATGGGACACTCGAATATCCCAAGGATTTCCAAGTGAGTAATTACTAATCTAATCGAATAAGAAATTATTAGTGCAAACTCAACTTTAAATTGTTTATTAACTAAAATTAACCTATTAAATAAAATAACTAAGCTAAAACTTCTTCCTATTGTTTTAGATAATGTAAATGATTAAACGATGGTCGATTAATTAGTTGAGTGCTATTAAACTAATGAACCTACACTGATTATATTGTTGATCACCCTTAGCTAGGAATCTCCTCTCAGTCTCATCTTAGACTAAAAGTTATCACCTAAGATTACCTCTCGATCTCACCTAGGCATATAGATTACCTCTCAATCTCACTACTCGGCACAATTATATCAAACTATCTAAGGATAAACTCTCCTCTCGGTCTTGTTTATCTAGATTTTCCGCTAGAGGCGTCAATTCTAACGTATTAAGCATTCTGATATAACCGAACAACCAATCAATTAAGTATAGACACTAACTTAAGCTAGCAAACAACTAATCAACCAACCATCCAAAAAATTTAGCACATACTCTAACTCAGAATCCAAATGAGCATTTTATTGTAAGCATCCAACATATTGTAAGCATAAAATGAAAATAGAGGGTTTAAGAAAATGCTTATTCAATTGATTTCATCAATTGAAACTCAAGAGTTTGTTCATCCTTATTTACAAAATATTTAACAATAAGGAAGAAAGAAAATTGTCACACTAAGATCTAACCTAAAAAGAAACAAGAAAACTTAAACTAAAAATGAAAAGAAAAAGAAAAAAAATCTAACCTAACCCTAACCTAAAACTAAGGAAAAGTTGATAAAAACTAAATCAAAAGGAGTCCCCCTTTCACTCAGCCAAAAATGACTTTAAACAGTTGATTACAACTCAAAATTTTGGACCAAAATGCCTCTAAACGTTTAATTTTGATTGGTGTAGGTGTTGAACAAAAATTACCCCTACAATCATTTTTTGTCACGTCGGGCTCGGATATTGCGATATCACTGATAGTCCCCAAATGGGGGTTTCCTTGATATTGGATATCATGATACTCAAAGAGGATGCCACAATACCACTGTAGGTGGTCTTCGTTCTCTTCATTTTAGGCATGTCTGAGGTGTTGCAACTTCCATACTTCGATGTCGTGATACCCTTGCCTTTGGTGATGTTTTAGCTTAAGTTCAGGCCACAAACAAGCTCTTACAACACTCAATCAACCATTAGGGCCCCCAATGACATAATTGGCCAATTTGGATCACAAAAATAAGGAAAAGGAGATATTTACACTTATTCAATTGTAAAAACCAAAATTAAGCTAAATTACTAAAAATCACTTAAATTGCTTAAAAACAAGCTCGTTAAGTGACACGGGAGCTTAATTTTTGCATATTAATCATTCCATGATTAAATAATGTTGTAATTAATAGATAAAGAGTCTGAACTTAATTACAAATTATTTAAGTCCTAATTATATAAATTTAATCAGTCCCTTCACTTGCTCGATGTAACCCTAAACCTAAAACGTAAAATTGTTAATATAGGCAAGTATGAATATCCAATAGTACTTACCTCTTATACATTTTCTCAAAAATCAAGTCTCCATCCACTTAAAATCATTCTCACAGTAGTTTAGAAGTTTCATTTCTCATCATTTCGTCATTTTTACTACACCAAAATTCAATCAAATATTAACATACAAGACTCCCAAATTCTCTCATACAATAGAACTCAATATTAAAAAAAATACAATTTCTTATCAATAAAAGCTTTTTCTCCTTAATTTAAATTTTCTCTTTCCCATAAATCCTAAACTTGAAATTGTGCAATGAATTAAAGAACTAAATTTAAAAATTGATTCTCCACTTGATTTTTGGGTTGAATTTTACTTAAGTTTAAGAAAAATAGGAAAAGTTAGCGGGAAGGGAAAGAGCACTCTCTTGCTTCCCCCCTCGAATCAACATATAATTTTTCTTTTCTTTTTCTTAATGGCCGAATGACCCCTTAAACAAAAAGCCAATCGAGCTTTCTAATTCTATGGCCTAAACGGCCATAGTGAAAGTCATGCCCCACCAATCACACACATACATATATATACACTTCTTTAAACATAAGAAGAAGAAGAAGAAGTTGAAACTTGATTTTTTTTATAGAAAAATAGAATCAATTACAACAACATTAGAATTATAGAAATATTATCTAGTCGGAGCTGATAAGCAACTTTAGTAGAGGCATCATGAGACACACGGAACCCAAGTGAAAACCCTTTCATTAGATCTGCCAAGATATGGAAGGCAAAATTTGTTTCTCTTGGAATCCGCTTAATGACCACTTGCCAATTACACCTGCATAATTATTGGATATGTAATATCAAGTCTCTATTTTATTTTCCTTTAAAACCCCTATGAATACCTTTAATAGTCTGAGCATAATCAGTTTCAAGAATAACCTCCTTCCAATTAAAATCCCCATGCAAGATCAAGGTCGTCATAAATAGCCCAAAGTTCGGTTTTTTAACCTTACATCTTCCAATATTTCTCCCAATCCCCCAAAGCCATCTACCATGTTCATCTCTTGTCACTGTTGTCGAAGATGCAAGGCCTAAAGACGGATTGCGGGCACCATCAACATTTATTTTAATAGAACCAGTAAGTGGTGGGATCCACCTACAAGTTGCACATCGATTACTCATAGATCCACCAAGTCTGCAAGGCTTTGACTCAATATAACTCATCTAACACCACATGATTGTATAATATTGGCAGCATCACAAGGGATCCCTTGAAAAATCATGAGATTCCTTTGTTTCCAAAGCTTCCCGTAGATAATACTAAAGAGAGATTGCCACATCACATCCTGATATTCTAAGCCAAAAGCATTCCTCAAGTTTACCAACATCCAATCCTGCAAGGAGTAAGAAAAAAATTGAAACTTGATTTGTTGGGTGATCTACAAATTATTCTTAATTAAAATAAAAATTCAATCTCTTGTCAAAAGTCCAAAATATCCTTTTGTAAAATATTTACGCTTTGAGTCTTCGTATGTTTTTCAAACACCCAATTTAATTAATTTTTCGTAACTTCATATTTCTAATCATTCTCGCTAATTCATTTTTCAATAAATTCAATTTCAATAATTTAACATCAATTTAATATTATAAATCAATTATAATATAGTCTGAAATGATAAAAATACTCTCTTTTACCCATTTTTGCCTCAATGCTCAATTCTTTTACAATAATTCATCATTAATCAAACCAAAATTCCAAAATTCTCATTTAATACTTGGTAACCTCTTTGGGTACTAAAAATCATATCATTATCCTTTTTCGATAAAAATCATATCATTATCCTTTTTCGATAAAATTACTAAATTTACAATTTAATCTCTATACTATCAAATATTTCTAATTTGATCTCAAAGGTGATTTTCATCTCACTAATTCATATTCCAATTTACTCTCAAGTCAAACAACCAATAAAAATTCTTATTTTCCTTTTTGGTCGAATATCATTTTACTCCAACTTTTCGAAATTTGAGATCTAGTCCTTTTATCACATTTCATTTCTAAAATTATTTTCATAATTTTTCATCTCAATTATCAATTGTGTTTCCATAAGGTTACTTTATCTAACTCATTTTTTAAATTTTCTCATCAATTCACTGTATTTGTTATCAAAATAATGCCACATGTCAAATCGAAATTTTTTTGGGATGTTTAATCTAGTTCTCACATAAAGAAATTAACTTTTCCAGTAAAAGTTAATAAAAGTTTTGAATCTATATGTTCAGTTCATTTTGTTTGAGTCCATATTCAAAGCAATTCGAGATTTGAGGATAGCAGAGAAGATCGTTTGGTAGAATATTAGGAAACAACTTAGGTTATTTCGCATAAAGTACAAGTAATAATTTAATTAGGGTTTATTACTATAAATATCACTAGAAAAAAAATTTAAACATTCATTGTGCCTAAAAGCACTATTTTTTAAATCAATTTTCTAACACATCTTTCATCCATTTATGAGGAAAGCAGTGATAGATTTCGTGTTTGTAGACCATTGCCTTTGCAGTTACCTTGCGACGAACGCGTCTGAATTAGAAGCTCTCTTCCACATACGATGCATAGTAAACTCTATTTTATTCTTTCAACTGTATGAAATATAATGAGACACTGCCTGATAAGATAATTAGTAAGAAAAGGGTATTTTAATGTCCATTGCTTCATTATCACCTCTTAATAGTGAAAAGATTTAAAAATGGCTAATTGTGTATGTTTAGACTTAACCTTTTCTTCCTTCTTTTGTTCTATTATAAAAGCATCTTTCTTTCAAATCCCCCTAGTTATGTTATTTGCTTAATTATTGGTCAATTTGAAGCAAAAAAATGTAGGACATAGAAATAACATGCAAACCAGTTCCCTCGAAACAAAAAACAAATACAAATAGAAAGCTTAATCCAATATTAATAAAGTATCATTTCAAGGACTCCATTGGGTATGTGGGAAATGATTAGTAAGACATTTTGTATTATTAGTCTGATATTAACAGTTTGAGGTTTTGAATCAGGCAATAGTAGAAATCATAACCAGGGTGACGAAAATAAAAAATCAAGTAGCAAAAATTAGAGTTGTGTTGGACATAAAAAAATAAAGTGTACTTATTGGTTAAGATTCAATATAGGATAGAACCTCGAGAGAGGAGAAAGCCTCAATGGATGGGTAGCTCATCATGGAGTTTATCTGAGAAAACACCAAGAAGAGATCTTTTTGTTATTGCAAAAAGGCTTACCTTACCCGAAACGAAGTTAAAGAACAGTAAAATTCCTGCATACACTGAAACTTGAGCTAGAACCCTGATGAGCCAAAGAGGCAACTTCCTAACTAAAGGCCCTCCGTACTCCTCCAGTTTATCTCAAACATTACCTAAAATCGAGTATCTCCGATTACCATTCAGCTCTTCCCCCGTCCATGTCTCGGATGGGGTGAACCGTCCTAAGACACCACCATTTTCTCTAGTATCAACACTACTATAAGGTTGATCTATTGTGGTGTCATACTTGGATTTTGTAGCTACTTGTACAACAAGCCCAATTCTACTCTATTACAAAGTTTTTATACGATGTCTCAGGTGCAAGAAGCTTTGCAACAAATTCTTTTAAGCATCTTTTGCACTTAAATAAAATACAAGCCTTCATCCATTGCCACCACAGTTAGTTTTCCGAATTTAGGTTGGACTCAAGTTCCGTTTACATTTTTAGAATTCATAAGATATAAGCAACTTGTATATCACAATTCACGCTAATTTATTGAGTGTTGTTTGTTTCTGTTCGTTAAGTTCACAATTTTATTTATGTTTCATTTATTTTGAGACGATGAATCAAAAAGATTCTGGCTTAAATATGAACGAGGCTTGCAAATAATTATGCGGCAGAATACTTTGATAGAGGCAAGAAAGGCAATAATATTGTGTTCATGCATGAGATTAAGGCCTCCGTCTTCCTTTGTACCTTGAAGCAATGGGTCGGGTGCTCGTGGGGACTAGTACATTTGGATGTCCTTGCCCTGCCGTTGCACTATATTTTCAGCTTCTTTGTTAGTCTTATTGTTTGACATTTGTCAAGGTCATATTGCTTAATCGCCTCATGCCACTTGTCGACTCGATGAGACTTGGATTATAGGATCAATTAATTGCTTTGGGCTTGAAGCCTTTACGCTCAACTGATAAAATAATTAAAAAACATAATTGATTTTTCCTCTATGGAAAGAAGAAGCCCAATTAGCCCATTAAAATGTTTAGTCCAGGTAATGATTAAATAAACAAACGTATACATATTTTTAGATTATTTGTACATACAAAAGAACCAACACCCCAAGAAGGAAGAGACCAATCAAGTGCTTTGAGGAAACTGTATTAACAAAATGATGACCGAAGGAAAAGAGAAGAAAATATAATGAAGGAGAGTACTGTTACACCCAAGATTTATAATTTAACGTTTTGAGTAACAAAGGTATATATATTATATAATCAAACCGAAACATCAGATTTTGGACCATCCAAACTCCCCTCTTGCGATGACTTGTTGAAGAACTCAATACAATCAGAAATGGCCTCGGTGTAATGCGAGTGGGACGAGTAATACGATGAGCTGCACGAAGTCTTGGGTGGCTCGAACCAATCGCAGTTCTTTTGCTTGGGAGCCACACTCGACGTGCCAGAAGATCCAGCGGAAGGAAGAGAAAACAAGAGCCGCACAAGGATCTTGCGGAACCGATTAAAGAGCTTCATTGCAGAGAAGTTTAGCTTGGAAGAGAGAGAAGTGGGTTGAGGCTCAAGGGTTGGGTGTTGGTGTAGGGTTTGGGTGCTGCTGCCTCTTACTTGAATAACGAAGCTGTCACTTGGTGGAATGCGCATCTTGTAAATACGAAGTAATTGAACTTTACTAGCTAGATGCCCTCCGGGAAGTGTAATTGCTATCATGTGTGAAGATATAGAAAGATCGAGGTTTTCAATAGAATCTTACGTGTTTTTATTCTGTTTTGGAAGGCTCAAATAGCATATTTTGAAGGCAAAAAAAGAAAAGATGGTTGGTAATAAAGACCATATGCTCAAATCATTTCGTATTGGGCTTCACCTGTCCTCGATATGTAGTTTATTTATACCACTAATTTGATTGGTTATCTTCAACTAGAAACAGCAATCCAATATACTATATATAAATACATGTAAGTATATTCTTCGGTAAAAGGCAAAAATAACTCAAATAGAAAATATTGAAATATGTTGAGGTAAGTGTTGAAAGTGTCTTGCGAAGTATCAACAGTTATCAGTGTAATAGATTTAATATCTTAGAGGTGAGTGATTTATAACTTTAATTATAAAAATAAAACTGCTATAGTAAGGTGTAATTTAAATCACTTATTGTATTAGATTAAATATAATAAATTTACTTAAATTAGGTTCTGCAAGCGTAGAAAAATCATTTCTTCTATTCAAATATATTATTTTTCTAAGTAATTATTAGTTGTTTATTTCAATAAAATGCATCCGAATTTTCATTTTTGGTGCTAAAAGAGTATTGGGTTAATTTATATTAAATGTATGTATATTATTGCCCACTCTATATTAAAAGAAATTTATAGTCTGAAGTAAGTCAATCCATGCAATGAACTTGTAAAGTATAAATTAGAATATTGCTGGTGAATAATGAGTGACCCTCATTGTTCCATTAAAAAAAAACCCTAGAAAAGGATGTTTAACCTATGATGAAATGAACATTTCTGGGGCCTATATAGAAGGTATTACTATTAATCTCATATACTTGAATAATACTGTCTCTGCCTGCCATTACATTGGTTCACTTTCACTGTCATTACATATTTATAATGGACCAAGCACTTGAAACCCGTCGTTCAAATTTTAAGCTAAATCTTTTCCCCCTCACAAATTCTTATCTTCATCCAAAGTGATGGAGCCAGACATAAAAATTGTACCATGTTTTCATGTTGTTTGGCGGCCTGTATTAGCAAAGCAATGATAATTTCATTGATTATTGACACGTGTGTAAAGCTAAATAAACTAAATCAGTTAATGAGATTTTTTAAGCGAACAATTTGTGGTCCTAACAAAGATAAAATCATCCCGTACATGGACCAATCACAGGGAATATAATAACAGGAGATGACATCATTAACAATGGATCTGTGGAAGGCTAGGATAAGGATTTGTTTAAGACAAACATCATTGTGTCTGACACTGACATCTTAAACTAACAAGTGAAGCAATCATGAGGTTTACCACATTGCTGTTTAAAGTGGAAAAATGAACACAACGCAACAGAAGAGATTTTTGTTTTTACATCAGAATTCAACAGATTTTCTTATTTAATTGCAGGCTAATTGGACCTCTACCCGACCATATTTCGGTCGTTGCCTTTAGAGGAACTGAACTCAGGTTTATGGGTTGACCTTTAAGCTTAGTTGGCCCAACCTGCTTGATGGACTGGATATGGCGTCGAGAACCTGCTAAAACATCAGCATGTTGGGTAAAAAGGCAACCACCCTTTTCTCTCATGTAACAATGGAAACGCTTTACTTGGTTGCAAAATTTGACAACTGAAACTTAAAAGATAGAACTTAGAACTGTACCATTCATCATGACTCATGTACTATATTATTAGGACTTGAACGGGTGTTTAACCAACAAACTTCTACACCCTGTTTTCCTTCTTAATAATTAATGTTGCAATTGTTATAGTTTTGAATTCAATCGATATAATATACTTTAAACATAATATGGTGTCACCTGCTTATCAGCTTGCATGTCCATGAGATTATGAATTTTATTTTATTTTTAATTTTGGTGTTAGGTTAAACCCATCTCGCATTTTTATTCAACCTACACCATCCTTAATTAAATTTATCCATAGCCTATTTATTAATACTAATAATAATATTATTAAGTTGAATATAATTCCAAATCATAGTGTGGGTAGTCTGTTTGAGTTTTATGTCATTTGCAGAAGCAATTCCGAAACTATTATAGACGTTGCTGGCAAACAAATCACAATTGAGCTACCGGCCTGATAATTAGTAATTTTTTTCTTTTAAATGTTATAGTACTTTTACAAATACAATATATTTACACGTATAGTATAAATAAAAATACAAATTCATTCTTATCACCTTATCACCTATGTTGAGACTGAAGATTCACACAGCACAATTATATATAGAAAAACTCGAATTTAAATATTCAAATCCATGTCCTATATCTTACCCTATTACCACAAAGCCCAAAATTGAAGGACCAAAAAATTATTATTAAAAATGTAATACACAGCTAATAGAAAATAACAACAAAAATGACCTGTTAAGGACGGATGGGAAAGGGGCGAAAAGACCCTAACACTGTCGGGGACAAAGCTGAGACAAAACTTGACATGGTCAAAATAGGATAAAAAGAGCAAGTGAACAAAGCAAGAGGATGAATCAATCCTAAGGCAAAGAGGATTGTCATATGAGAAGTAAGAGAGAAGTAAGCATACAAAGTTTTATGAAGAATCCTTTTAAGTTTCCATAACCCTAAAACTGTGATTGACTTGCCAAAAGTGAAGGTCCAAAAAATTTATATTATAAAAATGTCTAATACACAACTAATAGCAAAAGAAGGAGTTGTTAAGGACAAATTGGCAAGGAAGCAAAAGAAACTTGACGTCTCCAAGGATCAAATGGAGATAAAACCTAACACTGTCAAAACAAGACCAAAGGAGCAAACAAAAAAAGCAGGAAGTCAAACCAATTCCAAGGCATCTTGAGTTCCACGGCTAAGAGCATTGTCATATGAGAAGTAAAAGGGAGGTAAGGATAAAAAAGCATGAGGCATCCTTTTAGGTTAAGCCTATTAATTATCGTTTTTACTCTTTTCATAACCTTAAAACTATAATCGATTTATACATCAAAGAGTATCAATATCAATTTTAATGCTCTCATAGTTCATTTTTCTCTCTTTATTTTTTTCTTTCATGACCTAACAATTCGACTCAAATTCATATCTATGAACAATATTAAGAAATAAATCTTGAATTCATCAAATATAAAACCAATTTACTCTATTTAAGCTTAATGGTATCTTTCACCAACTATTTTGATTAGGAACCTTGAGCAATCATCGACTATTCGATAGAGCCAGCCTGGTGGCATTTCCATTGGTGTTTGGTTACGATGGAATCATAAAAGGATAATAATTTCTAATATTGCGATGAAATATTTTTCATTGAAAATAAAACGAACCCGTCGATATTAGCAAACTTTACATTGAAATTAGATTTGATTTTGACTGTTAAGAAACTTCCTATGACTAAAGCATGGATGACCCGAAACTTAAAATATAGTTTTTAATATGGTGCAAGATTTTTCAGTAATCTCAACAAAGATTGCATTAATTAAGTAATACGGTTTAGGGAAGTCGTATAGTATTTTAGTATAATTTAAACCAAAACATTATAATATAAAATCCAAACACTTGAAACAAGAAGAAAGCAATGAATGTGCATATGCAATGATGTCTGCTGAAATTATAAAATGCCCACATTGTACTTTGTTACAGAAACCCTTCATGATTTCATCCACCCTTCAGTCCTCGTCTCAGCCAGGCAGGTTGCCTTGGCCTCTAGTTGGTTTAGTTGCATGGTCAAAAGTCCACCAAGATCTTCGCACTTCCCCTTTGCAATTATTCCAAGATAATCTCACGTGGGTGGGTGGGTGGGCGAGTGTTCATAATTCTGCTCCAACTCCCTTCAAAATCATCTTCCTTTCGTTTTAATTCGAGATAATCTTGAATTCATTGAAGCTCTGGAAATTTTGTGATTCTATTTTTAAATTAAAATCTCGTTGACTTAAAAGAATCTTAAAATGATATATACATCCAAATTATCCCCATTTTGTGTGGTGGTAGATACTACTTTAATTAGATTGTGGGGTAAAATATGGCATGGGTGTTATTATACGAATTATTTATGGTACCACTGCTCCACTAAGAAAGCACAATGTTGTAGGTGAGCGAATTGACGGTGAAAGGTGCGCATTGAAGATGACAACCCCCTCCAAAAACAAAAGGTAAATAGAAATTTCCCCTTGCTATTTGCTATGTAAATTTCTTACACATAATGCCTACCTGTCTTCATCATAAACGAGCAATCAATGATTTCAATGCCTTTAATTTAAACATTCATCCAACAAAATTAAATTTTTAGATTTATCAGCCATGCATGCGGTAACAAACATTAAAATCCAATTTATTTAATAAAAAAAAAAAAGAAAAGAAGAAGAACAAAACAAACCGAGGCTTTGATCTCATGTGCCACGACGTAAGATCAAAATATATGTACACGGTTAAGGTGGATCGTTTGATTTTGGTAATTATGTGAAATTGATGTTGATATTTGGCTGTCAGCCGAGTCAAGATTCATGGGCTTTGTAAATGACTACGAAACAAGGAAGGATGGCCCTTGGATTGAAAACAACCAACTCCTCCAGATTGGAGTAGACCCCGGCGTACGCCGCTAGAGAATCGTATGAGCCAGTCGCAGCCGCTGCGACGCCGCTATTATCCTCCTCAAACGGCGGCGCATCTTCCGTCACTCGCTTCGCCCTCCCCGCGATCACACGGCAAACCAGCATGGCCCTGCGTCCGTCCGTACATTTAAGTGAGTCGTGGGCCCTCCCGCTACTAGCCGTTGTGCAAACCCCTTTGAATTCTGCGGCCGCCGCGGCTCCTCCACCTTTTTTCTGGAACCCTTGCTTGATTATGGTGCAGACGCCGCAGCCGGGGATGGAACCACACAAGCTGGACGAGCCGCGCGCTCCGAGGGAGCACGACAATGTGGTGCAGTGGAACCGGAGGAGTTCGTTGCCATCAGCCGCACACCTGGGGTTCTTTCTGGTGCTGTTGAGAGCACGTGTTTTCACTGCGTCGCGACAGTCCTCAAACCGTTGGATGGTGCGTTGGGTGTTGTGGACTTTCAGTATCCGCTCGATCTTACAGATTGGATTGTCCTTCTTTAACCAGCTCGATTTGAAGATAATTTCCACAATGTTTCGGCCCGAATCGTCTGGGCCCAACTCCGAAACTGCAGCACCGAAAGCATCAAATCAAATGCATTAATGGGAAAATTAATTCGACTTGTCGTGGTCGGTAGGGTCAGGGTCCTCACAAACCGTGCAAATTTAGCCTCACAAGTAGGGATAGTATTGCACTAATGAAAAGGCACCACGTTTACTATAAATATTAAAAGTGACAGCTGTGATATTTAACACCAGTTGGTGCAGTTAATAGGTGTTAAAGCAGTTGTAAATTAAGCATGAGAACATGATTAGTCAAAATTTTGCAAAGTGAAAATAAAGTGGTAACGAAATAATTAGTAAAACCATTTGACAGTAATAAGTGGTCGTTAATAATATTGTACTTGTTTTCTTTCGGATAAAGAGAAAAAATATGTGTACTTTTTTAGACAAAAAAAAAAGTTCATACCTTTGGATTATTTCGAGTTTAATATAGTTGAGACAAAATGACGCGAAAAACATGGAGAATTAGCTTTTCTGTGTTGTAATAAGTTCAAACAATTGATATTAAAAGATTAAAAAAAGCGGTCATACAATCAAGTAAATAGTAGTTTTTCAAAAAAAAAATTGTTGTTAAACGAAATTATTGTACAGTACTTGGGGAAAAAAATTGTGTGTAAGGTCTAAAATTAGAAGATAAGCTTAAGAGTAAATTGTACTCCATAGATATAGAAATTAATGTACCTGCATGGCGAACAGCTTGATGGAGCTCCAAACTTTCAATCTTTGGGAATACCTCTCCGCACTGTGAGCAGGCAGATATAGTTGTTCTTGAGGATGGATACCTGATCATTTCATTTTTTTTCAGGTAAAGAAGCCAATTTTATTTTTTGGAAAAAATGAGAAAAAAACAAATTGAGTTAAACTATATGTTAATATACCTGCTGGGGTCAACGATCATACGACACTCGTAACACCCAGAAAGTTTCCTGAATTGCATAGCTCTTGATGAAGATGACGTCGTGTAAGTCGTGCTGCTGTTGTTGGTTCTTGTTGACCCTGACAACGACCGCGTTGACGAGCTATTCCCGGCTTTGCGTCTCAGCAGCCCGGTTTCTTGACCCACTGTGCTACTCTCAGGCGAGTTGTCGGCTCTGTGAACAACCCTGGTGTTGCCGTGAACGACGTCGTTGAAGCTACAGATGGATTTGCAAGAGGAACCCAGCTTCGAGTAGCCGTGATGATGAGGCAGCTGGTTATTCTTCGAAGGGTCATGAACTTTCGACCCTTCGATTTGTTTGCAACTGAGCAGATTCTTGATTTGGTCCCATGAAGATGGTTGCTTTTCCTTTTGCTTTTTCACCGGGTTTCTTCCACGCTTGGACGGCTGTTCCACTTTCATGGGTTCGGCCGCCGGTTCCGGTAAGAAAGTGAGGAGAGCCATAAAAATAAAAATAAAAACAAAGCAATAGGAGACAATGATAATAAAAAGGAAAAGTAGGAGCAGATTTAGCTCTCTTTTATAAAAGATGAGAGCTTTTGAGAAAACTTGGAGAAGCGAGGTAGTTTTATTTTTTGGGGGTGGGGAAATGGAGAGGGATCCGAGACGGGTAATACGGACTAAAGACGGAGGAGGGACAGTGAGGATGGTGGGAGTGGGGTCTCAGCTTATTTATTGCATTTACGTTTCTTCACTTTATGATTTAACTCCCTCCCCTACTTTCGTACTTTTGGACCACTTAATATAAATCCCGACGTGAATGCAAAAACTAGTTTGATTTCATCAAACGGCTAACCACTGCTTGAGTCAATGATCCATCCATTTTCATGGTAGTATTCTTTTAACAAGCACATAAGTTTTTTTTGTTCTCGTTTTTCCTTTTAACGATAATTTTGGATTAAATGGTGAGGTTAACAGCCCGGACTGTGTTAAAATATTAAGGGAGAAATGGAAGGTGAATAATGAGATTATTTAGTGTATGATAATAAATAATATTATTAATATTGAAAGTGGGATCCAGAGATTCTAAAAATTAGCAAAAGAAAAAAGTGCATGAACTAAAGAGAACATCATATACGACACACAGAAAGAATAGGAAACTCTCTGCGCCAAATTTGCATCTTCCCAATGTCTCTTGGCTAAATTGCCAATTTGACATGTCCCTTCCCTTGCGGTGCACAAAAAAATATAAACAACCTGCTCCATGTAATATCCACCTAATACGGCTTGAGCTGGTGATGACTACAAATGTCTATCTCTATCCCATTTTCAACGAATCCAAGATGGATGGGCTAGGTTATATAACTTGCCATCACTAGGTAGCCCCAGGCGTCAACACATATGCTTCACAACCAGGCAGTAGGGCTCACCAGTTGACTCACTCACGAAGAATGTTGATCGTGGAACTGATGAGTTCTGGTGTAAGCTTATTTGTTCTTTTGGTGTTGAACCCTAGTTGCTTTCGGTACCTCGTAATGAGTGATGACTAAGTTCAGTATGCAGTACTGGCAATGTAGGGCTCAGCAAGAGTAGTCATGTACGAGCTCTTTTTCCCCGAAAATGTAATACCTTTTGCGCATAAGTTTTGTTTATTTGCTCTAATTTAATTAATTTTAATTATTCTACTTTCGGAAATTTAATTAATTATATTCTTCTAATAATGAGTATTAAGGGTAAGTTATGAATTTTGTTTGTAACTTACCAAATTACCACAAGTTGATTAATTTTGATTAATTATATTCTTTAATTTAATTTAATCTAATTTTAATTTAACCTATTAATTTTTTAGATAATTTATAGAAGAATATAGTTTAGATACTAATTGTGATAAAAATGTCTATGTGCCAACTTTGGAAAAATGATATAGTTTACGTAGCATTTTAAAGTTTAAGCCTAATTTAAATTAAGGGTAAACTATTTAATTAGTCATCCAATTTTTAGGACGCTTTCATTTTGGTCATTCAAAATGAAATCCTTACAATTTTGTCACCTAACTTTAAGGCGTTTTCATTTTCGTCACCCAATGGTTAAATCTCTAACAGCAGTTAACTCTACACGCCACATCATGTTTACACTTTTATTTAGTCACCTAACTTCTACATCACTGTCATTTTGGTCACTAACAAAATATATTTTTTAAATATTGGTTGGGGTAAAAAAAGGTATATACTAAAATAATGCGTTAAAAATTTGTCAAATTGTACTTGTTTACTTCCTTGCCGGAAGTTCTATTTTTTTTTCAATATTTAAATTTGAAATTTCAAAACACAAAAATCAATTAAATAAATTGTTGAAAATTTTTATCCTTGATTGTGTCAAATGTTTTGTTACTATAATACTGAACTTAATTAATTTAAATAATTTAATCTCCTTCTAATATTTTAAATTTTATTTTATGTTTTCAAATTAAAATAAACTCAAATAACTCACTTTTTTAAATTAAATTTTAGAAGGAGATTTAATTAATTAATTTCAATATTATAGCAGTAACAAATTGGTTGACATTATTAAGCGATCATAAAAAAAATTCAACAATTTATTTAATTTGTTTTGATGTTTGAAATTTAAAAATTCAGTATTAAAAAAAATAGAATTTTTGACAATGGTATCAACAAATTTGACAATTTGACATTTTAGTTTCTACTGTTTTTTTACTTTAATCTTATATTTTTTTACCTCAATTAATACTTAAAAAAGATATTTGTTGGGTGACCAAAATGAAAGTGTAAAAATGATGTGGCGTGTACCATTAACCATCGTTAGAAATTTAATGTTTAGTGATTAATGAAAACACTCTAAAAGTTGGGTGACCAACTATCTAGTTTACCCTTAAATTATCAAATGTAACGGTTACCATTTGGGTAAATGATGAAATTTTAAAATTAAAAAAAAATAGGTAAAAAGACCTCTCTAGTTATTCTTAATTGTGATATTGAGCAAAATTGGTCCCTCTAAAAAACCGAAGCAATTTAGCCCCTAATAATATCGAAAGTGAGCAACTAGTGACAATTAATAATGGTGTTAGAAATTTCCATCAAATTATCCTACTTTTAGTTGGCATAATTATAAATTTAGCTCTCAACGTTTACGTATTCTGTCAAATTGATCTTGATTCCAAAAAGTAGGATAATTGGGTGGAAAAAGTTAATGTTGTCATTAATTGTCTTTATATGCTTAATTTTAAATTTGGCAGTGACTAAATTATTCCATTTTTTTGAGAGGACTCAATTTACTTAATATCAAAATTGAGAATAACTAGAGAAATTTTTTTAACAAAAGATATAAAACTGAAAATAACCAAGAACTTGGTATCCATTTAGCCTTCTTAGTTAGACAAATCCTGGAGCTAGTGTGAAAAGAAACCATCCATTGTCATCCACAAGAAAATGGTGTGTGCAACCAAACAAAGCTACAGTATTTCATCGGATATTATCATGGGAACCTTTGATTTCAAACAAACAAACAAACATAAACCAACTAATAAATCTCACATGAAAGTTATTAATAAAAAAAATGATTCTTTGCAAGTACAGCTGAAACATTACTACGTTATAGTTTATAAGTAAGTTGAATATATATATTAATTTTAATATCTAAAATACAATTCACCTTATATATTTCATTTTTTTTTCAATGCAAAAGTAGTTAATATACTTTTTAAAGTAAATATATAACATCTAAGTTTTAGTTCTATATTTCATTTATTATGTGACCACAAATTACTTACCAGATATGAGATTTAGAACTATATCTTAATTATTATTATTATTATATTGGGTAGTAATGAGAAGTTTATACGTATGTTCTACACTGTTGTATCTTAAAAATTAATGAAAAATATCCCAATTTTGTAAGAAAAAAAGAAACTCCCAATATTAAATTACATGTGCAAGCTTCAGAGATTTAAAAAAAAAAATTAATGGCTAAGATGCTGAAGCTATAACAATGCAAGAGGGTTAGTAAATCTAGCACAAAAACCCATGTGCAACTTGTGGGGGTTAATTGGCTCATATGAGTTGGCCGACCATGTTCCCCTCTCACATTTGGAGATAGATAAAAAAACCTAAAACAAAAACTAAAGTTACAAGGATTGCGGTTGTCGTGATGTTTTACGGAGACATCCTCTCACTACTGCGTTTTTCATAGAGTGGGAACAAGAAGCTGACTTCACAGCTGATCTCATGTTTTATCTGTCGTTTGGAAATTGAAATAATTCAAAAGTGTGATGTTATAAAATCATCAAACGCAAGGGACTGTTAAAATGGGCTCGGTTTCATGGTCCATTTTGAACATTCCTTTTGTTTTACGGTTTGGGCTAAGCCCAAGGATTCAGATCCAAGATAAACAAAACATTCCTCGTTGCTCTGTTGTGGCGGTTTGAACTTTTTAATCTTAAACCCTAGACGTTAAGATTTTATGCTTTTAAGTGAACTCAAGTTGTTTCAGATTCTGGTTCGTAAAGTGCAATTTTTTTTAACACTCGCGGAATAAGAGCAAATATATTGTTCAATAAAGGATCTAACATGTCCGAAAATAAACCTGAATCGGGTCCAACTGTAAATCCTAGAGTAACCTGGGAAGGTTGCAGCGTATTGCTCGACATTAACGACGGCGATCGTCTTGTTTTCGCTCGTCTCTCTGCCGGCTCGTAAGCTCCTATTTCTCCTAACAGTTCGCTCTACTGGTTATCAAATTTTAATTTTTATGCCGTTTAAAACTGTTTCAGGACCTTGAAAATTGGGAATAAGACATTCTCTTTGCAGCCATTGATTGGATGTCCCTTTGGGTCTCTGTTTCAAGTTGAAAGCGGAAAGGAAAAGCCTTACCTTTCCCGCTTTATTCCACCCACCGAAGGTTTAATTTTTTCCTTGAAAGCTTATTTTTTGTGGCTTAATTGATTTCAAGTTCATTCTATATGATACTCTTTTGGTGTATTTTTGCAGAGAATAATGTTCAAGATGAAGGAGGTTGTCAATTACAAGAAGAATCCCGTGACAACCGAGCAATAATTGATAATAATCAAGCTCAAAGCCTCACCGGTGATGATATAGATGCAATGCGGAGGTGCTAGACTTTGTGTTTTTTGTGGTTATTTATAGCCTTTTTTGTGTACAATATTTTTCATTGGTTGCTTTTTTCTCTTATGATGCAGAGAGGGGGCAACGGGGAATGAAATTGTTGAGGCCCTCATTGCTAACAGTGCAACTTTCGATAAGAAAACACAGTTCTCACAAGTTAGTTAATTTCACACTTAAGAGTCTGACATTTATTTATGGTTCACAATCTCGAACATAAGCTGGTTTGGTACACAAATAAAAGAGCAAGAGGAGAAAAAGAATGAAAGGGTAACGTAAGTGTTTTTGTGTTTGTATCTGTAGGAAAAATATAGGCTTAAGAAGCAAAAGAAATATGCGCCCAGAGTGCTTCTTAGACGACCATTTTCTAGAAGGTATGTCAATGATTCTATATCTGAGCTGCTTTTTCGGGATGTCGTTTTTAAATGGTTTTTATCTCTCTGCTTGCTGACTTGTGTTTTGCTACTACTATTGTATCAGTATATGTGAGGCATACTTTAAGAAATATCCAGCTCGAATCGGGTAATCATCATATTGTGTTAACTGTGTTTTTGATCATTTATTTCTGCAGACATAGATTAGAAATAATTTGTAATCTCCTTTCCTATGATTCAGATTTTTGCGAGTGGATGCTTTATCTTTGTTGCTATCAATGGCTAATGTTACTGCAAACTCGGATGTCCTTGTCCTGGATATGGTTGGTGGACTTGTTATTGGTGCTGTGGCAGAGCGTTTAGGAGGTATGATACATGTTTTTAAGAGTTATTTGATATTGTAACTGAAACAAGAAGACCTATAATGAATACGGCCAGTGTAACATTTCTAATAAAATATAGTGGTATTTTAAATATTTTAAATGTTCTCAAGTATCTATGGAAGAGTAATGTTGGAACCATTGTCTCACAATACCTTTTTGTGAACAGGTACAGGTAGTGTGTGCAATACTTATCTTGGGGGGAAACCCTATCCTATGGAGATAATAAGGATGTTCAACTTCAATAATGAAATTTGCAAGAGGTATGCTGCTATTTTTTGAGTTTCCTCACTTTACATGAAATATCATATTACAAACTCATGTAAAAGCTGGGCACTGTAATCTCATTTCCAAGGAGGATTACATGGAGTTCAGGTATAAATACGGAGTTATGTTCTTGAATCATGCCATGCAATATTTACTCTTTCTTCTTATTTGTTTCAGAGTTTTGCGGTGTTCAGTCAATGACCTTTGTGCAGTCCAAAATGAAACCAGTGAGCAAGTCAGCCAACATGAAGATGTCTGTACTATGGAGAGTCAATCTGATGTTAGTCATGCTCCCTTGTGATTAAGTTTATTCTTTTTTTCTGAATCACCCTGAATGTATTGTGATGCTTTATTTATAGGAGAAAATATCCTTATCAGTTAGCACCGAAGAGGTTCATCTTTCATCCAAGAATGGTGTTTCGGATCTTGTTCCTGAGAATGAACTTTCTACCACAGGCAAAACTTGCAAAACCCCAAAAGCTGGGGAAAAAGCACCAAAAGAAGCAATTCAATCATGGAAAGAAAATGGTTTCTCCAGGTAATCTACAGAAGTTCAACAATTGCTGTATTAATATTAGAACCATATATATATATCCATAATCCTAAATCCAATGTGTGTGTGTAGCCTAATTATTGCTGCACCGGAGCAGGATGCCTGGAGCTTAGTTAAGGATTTGCTGCCCCTTCTAACATACTCAGCTCCTTTTGCAATCTATCACCAGTATCTGCAGGTTTGGTTTCATCCCTTGTTACTGCTCTAAATTTTGGAAGGAACCAAGTTTAGACTTCTATTTGTTCCATAAAACTAATAATTGAGTTGGTAGTTTTGAACGATCTTTTGTATTTCTGTTGTTAAAAATGTGGAACCAATCATTCCCCTAGAAAACTAACTCGATCAAACTATATGTCTAAATACAGCCTCTTGCAACATGCATGAACAATCTACAACTTGAGAAAATGGCAATTGGGTTGCAACTTTCAGAACCTTGGTTACGGGAATATCAGGTCTTCTTCTTATTCCTCTTTATAAACTTGTAGAATATGTAATGCTTTATTTATGAGAATAACATGATTATCATGCAGGTACTTCCATCAAGAACCCATCCCTGCATGCAGATGAGTGGATCAGGCGGCTACATCCTAAGTGGTACTCGGGCGTATTCTAATACAAGTCAATCCTAGTTCCTAAATTTTAATTAAGGAAAATTATTGTGTATTAGTAACCCAAAATGGTCGCCTAAAACCAAATTTATCATGTGTATAACTTGGATCATTATTTTATATGGTTTTCTTTGGTGTTGCTACTTAGGTTTCGATTTCTAACAAACCATTATTTATGCTATTGTGGCAAATGTTAAATGTAAACTATTTATTCCAAATGGAATTTTATTAACTGCTCAATTTCAGTGAGCTATTTTTTTTATTTAATTTAATCTGAAGCAGCTCAAACGTCATACTAAGCTCATGCATCTTTTAATGTCATACTTGAAGTAAGATTGTCGTGTTGACAGTTTGATTTAATCTTCTAGTATTACAGTTTTTATTTAAAATATCAAAAGAAAAGGTAAATTATAAAATTGGTTATTTATATTTACACTCTTAACTCCTATTGAGTGTTGACATTACATCAGAACTATCAATTAAGAAATAACGGTAGCAGCAGGAGTAGACAATCGAATATGTTTGTCTAACCGTATCTGATCAGCAATCATTAAAAGAGTTTCATAAAAGACCCTTAATATCTGCTTGATATCCACTCTCTATTTATGTTCGCACGGTTCTTGAATTCACAGATGTTAACATAAATTGATATTACTAATATAGTAATTTTTAAAGTTGAGTGAGGAAATCTTGAATTTACACAAAGCATATACTACTAAATTTGTAGTTCATCCCAAGAAAATCATAATTAGAGTTGTAATGGGCTTGAAATATTTGTTGAAATGAGTCAGAGAAACGAAGCCCTTTGGAACTTGGAAGAGCCCAATAAGCAAACAAAACGAACGATTACTGAATCGTCTTTCTTTCAGAAAAAAAAAAAGTCTTCTGGGTTTTCTTCCTCATTCTTCATTTTAGGTTTTGCGATGAACCGGTAACAGCCAGATTCAGTGAATTGAGTTTGTCAGGTAATATTACAGAGCTTCTTGTGCATCGCTTTTCTTTTCAATTTCATGATTGAAGTTATTGATAAATCAATTTGGGTTTTGGGTTTGTAACTGATCTCAAAACTAACGACTTACTAGTGAACAAGTATTGATGAGTAAAATTTGTACGGGTTTGACTTGATATTTAGTTTGACAAATGGTTGTTCTATAATCTAAGTTAATCACAGTTTGTTCATCATTTCCAATATCTCTCTATTCCTTTTTTCCCCATTGGTATTCTTCGTGATTTTAGTGTTAGAAACATCATCCAAAGTTGTTAGAAGGTCGTGATGTTGATTAACTTGACTGTAAGTTGTAAAAGAAAGGTGGCAGAGTGGCAGTAACTGAAGATTATCCTTGTTCCAATAGGTTTTAAACTGCTTATTTGATTCCTATTTGCCGGGTGATATTAGCTGAAAATCAGATGCATTTTATTTATAATTTTCTCTTTTTTTTTTTTGGCTTTTGAGGGGACTTGCAATTATATATACATGATAAATTGTAGTGCTTTTAGGCTCGCTATTAATATATGATCCCCCCCCCCCCCCATTGTTTAACATTTACAAGAATATTAACATATTTCTTTCTAAAAGGGTACATAAATTTTAGGTAGTATTATTTTTTGCTTAAAATTTCTCAATGACTAGCGAACCACCATTTTGTTCATCAATGTGAATCGGTAAGTATGGAGATTGTTTCTGGCAACCAGCCAAGCACTGGCAATGAATTGAAACTTTATGGCATTATCAGTGTGGTAGTTGTAGATGGATCATGAAGCCGGTCAGCCAAAACAGGAGCGCTCAAGAACAAGGTGGACTGCGTCCCTTGATAGGATATTTGCAGACTTGGTAGTGAAGCAAATTAAATTGGGAAGCAGGCCAAACAATGTTTTTGACAAGAAAACATGGAATATCATACGTGATGAATTCAACAAGCAAACAGATCTTAACTTCAATAACAATCAGTTGAGAAAGCACCTGGATGTTCTGAGAATACGGTTCTATAACCTCAAGTCAGCTTATGATCAAAATGACTTTGCATCCATGGAGGACTCTTGTTGCATCGGGTTTGACCTGTGGGAAGACATTGGGGTAAATTTCCTCTCAATGTAATGAATGTTTGTTTCTGACACTTTTACTGTATGTTCCTGAGAGATTGTGTTTATACTTTACAGGCACAGCCTAGGCCTGAGCCAATCAAAATCAAGGACTGCCCCATATATGAGCAACTATGTACAATATTTACTGATTCATCTGCTGATGGGAAGTATGCCCAATCAAGTCACTTTGAGGGACTAGAAAAAACTGTTGGAAATGATACCAGTGTCTTAATTTCATGCCCAGATGATAATCCACTCACCTCAAGGTTAACCCAAAGCGGTTCATTGTCTGAAAAGTTGACTAAGAGTATTGCAGAGAGAAAAAGAAGACGACCATCTGAGGCACAATCTTGTTTAGATCAGAGCAGAAAGGATGAAGAAATCTCTGAGACTATGGCTGGAGCCTTGTTAGATATGGTTGCGGCTTGGAGGTCAAGGAGTACAATTGCCACAAAACGAAGTGATGAGAAATTTAGCATAACTAATTGCATTAAAGCATTGGATGAGATAGAAGACATTGAAGAGTGGCTCTATTTTGCATCTCTTGACCTCTTCGAAGACCCCACCCTAAGGAAAACCTTTATCTCTTTAGAAGGTGGCAAGATTAGGCTGACATGGTTGCAAGAGAAGTGTGAGAAACCTGCAATGACCTGTGTCGAAGGTAAAGGGTGAATCTTTGGCTACTTTGTAAGTGCTAGGATCTTGACTGCAATTGTTTAATCTTAGGGAGCTAGTTTGGTCAAACAGTAGTTACATAGTACAGATTGATAGATGAGATGTTCTAGCTGTAGGGTTACCAATGTTCGCAGGCACGTGTATATTTATGTAAGTTTGCAGATAGTGGAATCGTCCTTTTGCATTGGGCTACAACTGCACGTATGTACATTCATTTGGTTAACGGTGACCACAGTTCATCTTCCTCAACCGGTTTGGATCTGGTTGCCCCCTCTCCCAAGGGAGAGAGCTCGTCAGAGTCGAGAATCAGCTGAACTGCTGAAGGGTGGCTTCTCTTCTTTATATGAAAGCAACTAAAAACAGAGGAAACGTCATTAGAAAAGGTTAAAGAATCCTCCAAGTCCCTGTGCTCTTTGTATTTTTGGAATTTAATCTCTCTATTTTTCATATTTTAAAATTTAGGTCTAATTGTTAACGCACTCAAATTCTTCTGTTCAATTTGCCGCCATGATATTTTTTTTTGTAAAAAATTACTTAAGTAACCATATACCAAAAAAACTGTTGTAATAAACTTAAATTTAGCAAAAAAGTTTTAACTGTGTTCACAATTAGGACTTGCATTTCTAAATATGAAAAGTTGAAGGGCTAAGTCCCTTGAAAAGTATTTTGGGGACTGAACGCAAAATACAAATAAAAACAAATGTCAAATTCTATAAAAGGTCCCTTGGTAGATTTAGTTTATGTACTATAATTAATTAGTTCTAGTCTCTTTTCTCATCAAATAATTTGAAAGATATGACATACACACTTTGGTCAGATAATTTTTTTTGCATGAAAAGTATAATATTTATCTAATTACTAAAAAAAAGTTGATGTTTATATGTCATGTCATTGTATATTTAGAAAAAATAAGAATCAAATTTAATTAAATGATGAAATTAATGAACAAGAAAAAGAAATATTTAAATTATAATAAAAATAAAAACATATAGTATAGGGACTTTCTATGAAATTTACCAAAACAAATATAATTTTAATTTTCGGAAATCCTTTTGACTTTGGAGGCCCAGTCGGAGGCTGGTAACGGGGCTTGCTAATTTGGCAACTCAAATTTCTTCGAAGCCTCACCCACTTCCAAAGCTAACAACCTCCTTCATCTGTTTCTGATTAGCTATTTGTAGGCTAAAGTGTCGCAGAAGCATAAACATAATTAGTGTTAGTAATAAATCTTTGATCGTTATCCATAATGATCACTTACTTTAAACCATTAGTTTAGTCGGCTACTGATTCTTCTTCTTTCTATTTGATTTTATTTTCCTTATTAATCCTTATCCTCTTCAAAATGTTAGTGTATTCCGCCCTTGGAAATTAGATAGAGTTTTGCTTTTCTCTAAAGGGTATAATAGGCAACAAAGTTTAAAAACAAAGCCGGACGTAATGGGGATTTGAAAACTAACGATAAGAATGAAAAGTCTGTAATGCTGTCTCTCTCTCTCTCTCTGACTCTCTCTTCAATATTTTTTATTATTTTTCCTCAAAAGTCTTTTTCACTCTTCTCTCACTGCTACCGCCGACTTCATAACGGTTAGCCGTCGTATTTTGGCGGCGCCGATTTTCCTGTTTCCCGGCGATCTTCTCCGAAAGTACTCTTTTATTATTTCCTCCTCAAGTGCATCGCTTTGGAACTCTGGTTTTAACTATCATTTCTGAGTTTAATAGTGTTGCGTTCTTGTTTGCTTTATCTTATTGAAAATAATCTTTCAAAGGTACCAATCACTCTGCCGTTTCCACCTTCTTTTTCGGTGATTGATTCCGCACATCGCAGTCGAGATTTATCTGACATTACATTGTTGAATGTTGATAACGATATTATCTAAGGATCTCTTTTGGGTCTTGAACATGTTTTTAAAATTTTCCTGTATTTCCTGTATATGATTTTCTTCAATTTTGTTATTTATCTATTTTTTGAACTCAACGGTGTTTGCGTTTTTCTCGATGATTTCTTCGTTTTCACTGCTTCTCGGTGCGATTATGTTGCTTCAATTTTGAATACTTGAAATAGTTCCGTACGGTGTCCTATACTTTTGGGATCTAATTAGTGTTTTTAATTCTTAGTATGTTGCTTGTTGTGACTTGCGTACTAAGGAAGGTTTGGGGTTTGATTAGCTAAATCATTCTGGTTTCTGAACTTGTAACGTTACGTTACTCGTACTCCTTTGTTTGGTTAGTAAGGGAAAAAAAAGATGATAAATTGACATCTAAGCAGGTTTTATGTTGTTTTCAGTTCCGGTATCTGAAAATTCTAGCTCAACTGAGTCTTTCCATAAGCTCTTAAGGGGATCTCTGCCATTAAGTCGTGAATAGGACAAAATTTTAGACCCTTTGGTATACCTTTTACTCGGTCGATTTATGGGGCCAAGAAAATTTTAAGTTCCAACCTGATTAGGCCTTGTTTGACTAGGATTATAACATATTTGGATTGAGAGAACTGATGGAATTCCTCTTCTTTTGTATTTCATCAGGGAAATAAATAAAGAGGAGGAGAAACTTAGGTAACAATCTCTTTCTAGGTTTTCTTTTGAAGAGATTTGGAGATGCTACAAACTATTACTAATTTTCTTTACTTTCGAACTCAAAGTTACATTTTCCATTAGAAATCATCACTTTCCTAATGTGCCATGGACAGTGAGGAAGTGGATTGTTAATCTTTTGAGGAATCTGGATATGTATAGAGGCTGAAAGACAGGGCTAAATATAATATTGTGTCTGTGGCTGATCTTTTGCTTTAATTAGCATATGTATTGACTGTTCTTGTTTTCTGGGATTGATAACCTTGATTTTGTTGCTGGCTTTTAACCCTGGGAGTATTATCTTTCACCAGGGAATAGACAAAATGATTGGATCCTTTCTTACCAGAGGACTAGTGTATGTTTTACCTTACAACTGTTTCTGTTTCTCATTTTAGTTTTAATTTATTACTTTACTTGAAATTAATCTTTCAGTTTTGATTTGGTAGGACGGTTTTTGCCTATGCTTTTCCAGCATATGAATGTTATAAAACTGTTGAAATGAATAAGCCTGACGTTGAGGAACTGCGCTTTTGGTGCCAGTACTGGTAGTTATTCATTTGTTATTCATTTCATTTCAGATATTGCTAATTTTATGTAATTTCTTTTATTTCCACCCTTTTCTTTTCTGGTTTCAGGATATTGGTGGCTGTTTTGACGGTTAGTGAGAGAATTGGTGATGCTTTTGTTTCATGGTATGGAATCATAAAACAGAGAATTAGCACGAGGAATTTTTTGTGTTTTTGTGTTTCTCACTTTGCTCTTTTCTGTGCTCTCTTTTTTAGGGTTCCAATGTACAGTGAAGCTAAGTTGGCTTTCTTTATTTACTTGTGGTACCCGAAAACAAGGGTAGGTGTATCAGTTTTAAAGAAGCAAGGAACATTTACTTGTCCATCTACATGTTGATGTTTGCTTTAATTGCCCGTGTTTTCACTTTTGTCAGGGAACTTCTTATGTGTATGACTCCTTCTTTAGACCATATGTTGCAAAGCATGAAAATGAAATTGACTGTAACTTGTTGGAACTAAGGACTAGAGCTGGTGATATGGCAGTTCTTTACTGGCAAAGAGTTGCTAGCTACGGCCAGACAAGAGTTTTTGAGATCCTGCAATATGTTGCTTCACAGTCAACCCCAAGACCTCACCATGCTAAGGTAATTACCAGATTATAACCAATTGTAGTTTGTGCTGCCTTCACCTACATATGAGTTCTTTTTGCTACAAACTTAATTTGATGAAACCACAAATTGGATGCTATGTGAAAATGGTTGCCCTGGAGTTAGAAAATGGCCTCTCACTATAATGCATCCAAAACTCTGTACAGATGTAATGTTTTTATATTAATTGAATGTCTTTAGCAATTGATTAATCTTTTTTTTTGTTCTGATTTGTCTGTTGCCATACACGAGCCTATCATCTTGAAATTTTTCTTTTCTCCATAACTTCAGAATTCTCAGGCACAAGTTGATAGGGCTCGCCAACCCTCTGGTGTGCCAATCCGCCAATCATCTAGTAAAGCACAAGCAGCACATCCTGAGGCTGAAGAACCGCCTTCCCCGACATCAAGCACATTTTCAAGTCAAAACCCAAAGGAAGTAGCTGAAGAGGTGGGACCTTCAAAGGTGGCTTCACAGGTGGCTAAATCAGCTACCCCATCAGCATCCTCAAATAGCCAAAAACCAGATCCTGCATCTGAAAGTACCAGTCAGCCTGCAGATACCGAAGCAGAAGCAATGCAAATTGAACCGGTGTTGCCTTCTACACGGAATGAAGTCACAAACCCTCCCCCAAAAGTGACTCTCATGGAAGAAAGCATTCGAGTCACACGTGGTAGATTGAGGAAAAGCCGTTCAGGAACCCGTTAAAATGATCGTATTAATTCCTTTTCTTTTTAGTTTACTGAACTAGCACTTGAATTGGTAGGCGTATCGTTGTTGACATTGATGTAAATTTCCCTGTTTTCTAGTTTCTATTTCATTCGTTGCTTCATTATTATTTTTCAAACAACTGCATATCATGGGGTATTGGGGCCAATTGATTTAAAAGTTCTCCAGAGTCTTCAAGTACCGTTATTTGATGCCTTTTGTGGTACCCATTTGTTTGAATTTTTTAGTGCTTAGTTGTTTGGGAGTTGGTGAAAGAGAACTAAAAAGGTTTTAGGATTAGGGATGGAAAGTCCCTTTGGCAAGAATACTCTGCCTGCTGCATCGGTCTCCTTTAAACCACGCAGCTTTATCTTTTATGTAGCTTTGAGTCAGTAGATTAATTTAAACAAATTTACACCAAAGCTGATTAAGATGGACTCTATTCCCGCACAAAATTGAATTAGGTTGCATGTGTTAGGTGAAAGCATTAAGCACGTGACAGTGGCGATGAAAAGAGATCCTGAATTAAAGATGATTTAATTGCTACTAGAGAAAGAAAATGGTGTTTTATTTTTGTTAAATTTATGACAATAAGTAGCTTTGATTCGTTTTCAGTTTTTCTCTTCCGCTTCACCCTGAAAAGAAAACCGCATCACAAACTTTTACGTTATGAAAAAGAACGAAAGATAAAAAACCAGCAAGATTGATGCCAAGAAAAAGCAAATCAAAATGTGAATATTATTATTATGTACCTTAAGCTGTGAAGCAGCCCTTCTAAAGCCCATAGCGGAAGCATGAAAAGAAAATGGGCCGAATAGGTTCCAACTAGAAAGCAAGAAGAGTTTTTTAATGGGTTGGACGACGTAAACTTAATATAAGAAAGCCGAAACAATGTATATTTTAAGACTAAAGTGTCAATATATGACTTCACGAAAACCCAACAATAAGTATAGAAGGTTCCCTTTCCTAAGTTAAATTAGGTTCCATTTGGTATTAGTTAAAAGAAGCTGTTTTGTCCAAAGAAAGAACATTTCCATGATTTCTGTCCCCAATAGCAGCAAAATCGTAAGCAATTAGTGACATTTTTTTAAGTAAGCAGTTGGAAATTTAATAACTTGTAAACTTATAGATATTAATTTCAGTAATTATAGAAGGGATGAAAAGCTGCTGACTTCCAAATGGCAAATGGATTTTAATAAAAATTAAATTTGAAGTCGTCGTGAAAAAAGACATAAAGACAAAGACAATAGAGAGGGGAAAGGATCTTCGGCCCATGAGATGTCTGTCCCAGAGGCCCAGACATGACATGGACACTTCATCTACAATATAATGAATAAGACCAATGCATGGCGGAAACACTAGTGAAAGGAGCCGCTTAACCCACTACATACTTACCCACCAAATAACAATCAGAGCTGAAACAAAACGAAGATCAACCGTCAATTCTTGTAAGCCAGTTGTCTATTGTGGAATTAAGCCATTTCACCACACATGGTTCGGAGGCAATGAGATCTATCTCCAACCAAACTAAAGGGGGCATATTCGTAATCCACACATAAAGTAAACAGCTGGTAGCGGGCAATAAAAGTAAAAATAATTATCTTTACTCATATTGGTATCTCGCTTGAAAAATATATTCCTAGTGTCGGTGACCTCTGTCCTTGCAAGTAGTTACCAGTTAAAATTTTTTTTTACGACTGTCCGATGAGAACACTTCTTTTGCTGCTTTGGAACCAGATCCAGCCGCTAGCATTTTGAACCCTGCATTTCTCTTTTAACACATCCATCGTTCAATGCGCTTGTTTTGATCTATAGATCTTAGGTTCGGAGTCTCTGTGTGTGCTTTGGTGTGGGGGTTTTCTAGTGACAAAAATAGAATGGGGAAACAATCAAAGTCAGGAGGGTGTTTGGGGTGGTTACTGGCGATAGTAATATTGGCTCTGGTTGTGGGAGCCATTGTTTATGCAGTGAAGCAGAAAATCGATCACGCCAATGATAATAAGCCATCTCCCGTTCCAGGTCCTCCAGGCGCTATTGACAAGAAGTATGCCGATGCTCTCAAAATCGCAATGCAATTCTTTGACATTCAAAAATGTACCTTCTTTCACTTTACTCTGTTTCCTACTCTCTTGGGTTGAAATTTGCTTCTTTTTAAGGATACCCGTTAACCTATGGACCCTGATTTAAAGTAGCAACAGTATTTAGTTACTTAATTTCATTATAGTATTAGCAATTTGCTACTGCTTTAATTTGGTATATAATTATGTCTGAGATGGGGTGGTTGTTGCAGCTGGTAAGTTAGTGAATAATAAGATATCATGGAGAGGAGATTCGGGACTTAAGGATGGAAATGAAGCGAACTTGGATCTTTCCAAGGGGATGTATGATGCTGGAGATCACATGAAATTTGGTTTTCCAATGGCATTTACTGCTACTGTGTTATCATGGGCTATCCTCGAGTATGGAGATCAGATGGCGGCAGTGAATCAACTGGAACCTGCTCAACAATCTCTCAAGTGGATTACTGATTTCCTTATAAATGCTCATCCTAAAGACAACGTTCTCTATATTCAGGTTATTTTCTGTCTTTAACTGCAACCCACTCTTTTGGATTATGCGTATGTCATTTGTACACGAGTCATTGCATGCACCACTGCATTTAAGTTTGTTGGTTTTGCCTTAGAAATTTATATTATGAAGTATCCAAATCGCTTAGGGCTTTAACCAAAGGTTTTAGATCAGGAGTATCTGGGATATTTATTTTAGCATCTGCTTCTTAGTCTCTCTACCTTATAGCTTGTTGTTTCTCATGTTGTTGTGATGGATTGCATTGAAAATATGACTGGATTGTATGTTATAATGAGCATACTTTTGTTCATAGTCTTGTTTCACCGAGTGAGAAACCTCATGCCATTTCCATGGTTGTATTGCAAACCGTACTTGATTTGGAATCTAATTGCACAATCCTTTAATAAAAAAGCTGATGAAGTATACTTACATCTAACGTTTTTTTTCTCTTCCAACATTATGGCAGGTGGGTGATCCCGACTTAGATCATAAATGTTGGGAAAGGCCTGAAAACATGAAAGAGAAGAGGCCTCTCACACAGGTGAACATAACTGTTCCAGGGACAGAGGTTGCAGCTGAGACTGCTGCTGCTATGGCTTCAGCATCTCTGGTGTTTAAGACATCTAACTCGGCATACTCAAGCACACTTCTTAAGCATGCCAAGCAACTTTTTAATTTCGCGGACAAATATCCAGCTTCTTATAGTGAGAACATCCCAGAAGTTGCTACATATTACAATTCAACAGGGTATGGAGATGAGCTCTTATGGGCAGCAAGCTGGCTCTATCATGCAACAGGTGATCGATCGTACCTTGACTATGCGACTGGTGAAAATGGGAAACAGTTTGCTTCATGGGGAAGTCCAACCTGGTTTAGCTGGGATAATAAAAATGCAGGAACCCAGGTAAGATTCCCTTTTAGCAAAATTTTGAAGAAAGATGCTATCCTCTCTTGTTTTTCTTTTACCTTCATTTTACAGACATAGACATGCTTCAAGCATTGTGATAATATAAGAAACCCCGAGTTCTTGAAAGTTGCGCACATTTTGTGAGCCTTTTGAGAAAGTAGTTAGAATTAACTTGTTTGGTGCTACATCTATGCAGGTCTTGCTTTCCAGGTTAAGCTTGTTTGGTGCCAAAGGAGTCTCTGGGAACTCTGGCCTCAGAAACTATAGGAGCTCTGCTGAAGGTGTTATGTGTGGTCTTTTGCCAAAGTCTCCCTCAGCCACATCCAGCAGAACAGATGGTAATTCTTCTTTAAAGCTAAATAAATTAGGTTCATACATGTGATATGTAGATCTTTGATTCAACAAAAAGAAATGGGTTAAGGGAAAGTTCCTTATCAAGTAAAACGATTAATACTAGTTTTACCAAGTTGATTGGCTTGAGATTGGATACCAGGGTATGTCTAGATTGCCAATTTCATACCCTAATTTGGACTGAAAATATTGCTTCCAGATGTTTATTTGCTTACTCCAGCTATTCTTTAAGGGGATTACACATGCCTCTCAGATCACTAAAGCTGCATATGAACTGAACTCGTTTCGAACCTTGGGATCACTTTTTGCTCACCGGTCAGACTTTCTGGTGCAGGTGGTCTTGTATGGATCAGTGAATGGAATGCTCTGCAGCACCCTGTTGCCTCTGCATTTTTAGCTGCTCTTTACAGTGATTACATGCTTACATCACAGACTGCAAAAATAACCTGTGGTGACCATTCATTCAAACCGTCGGATCTTAGAAAGTTTGCCAAATCACAGGTACGCCATTTATGTTGTAGGATAAACGTGTTGCATAAAAGAGGCAGCTGAAGATTTGAAATTTTCCTCGAAAAGCATTGATTCATATTTCACTTAAATAATCATACTATAATAATTTTTGCTTCCAGGCTGATTATGTATTGGGCAAAAACCCTTTGAAAATGAGCTTTCTTGTGGGGTATGGGGATAAGTACCCACAATATGTGCATCATAGAGGAGCTTCAATTCCAGCTGATGCGACTACTGGTTGCACCGACGGCTTCAAGTGGCTTGATTCAACTGAACCGAATCCTAATGTGGCTGTTGGAGGCCTTGTGGGTGGGCCTTTCCTTAATGAAACATACATCGATTCCCGGAACAACTCAATGCAAGCCGAGCCGACCACATATAACAGTGCCCTCATTGTTGGCCTTCTCTCAAGTTTGGTCACTACCTCATCTGCAGTTAAATCCTTCACCTAAAAGTAAAAGTAGCCATAGCCTGTAACTGATTACACTTTTGTACCTATATGCAGTTGTATCAATACCACGTTTCCCTATAAAACTTGTTCTTTAAGTATTTTGTTCTACACAGGTGAACTTAGATGCGGGTCGCCTGCACCAAGTTTTTGTCGTATCTTAGAGGCATGGCCGCATCGTTTCTTTTCTTTTTTTTTTTTTGTCCAACTGGTGATTATGTGAGAGTTAAATTCCCTCCATGTTTCAATTATGTAGCAGAAGTGAAGATGAGATACTTAAATTGTTACTATTAATCCAAAATCCAGAGCAGAGTTATCATGTTTGCTCTAATTCAGGCCATCATAGATATATGATCCAAGGGCTTGGGATAAGCATTCACATATTTTTCAAAGTTACAAAACAAATTGATTTTCGACATGTTTTATGTTTACCCAAAGCTGGAATGTTGCAAGGCAAAAGAGGTGAGACAGTGGCACAACAATGCGATTGGGAGTCCAAGTATGGTATGGAAATGGCCCACGTGAAAAGGCCATTCATCAGTCACCACCGCAGGGGGTCCTAAGGGCTTTCAGTCTTATCTACCGACAACCATCAAAAGCTACGCATCGCCCAAAATTTGATAAAGAAAGTCCCACTCCCTCTGTCATCAGTCTCCAGCACCATAACTTTCGTACTCACCCTTTAGCCAACAGAGCAGTTTGTCCCCGGTCCTAGCAGTACGGTCAAGCACAGGTGTCTTGTACCTTTGTCGAAAATCACCCAATGTACCCTCTGATCTATCCTTTCAAGTTTCAACCACCCCTTTTCTTTTTTGGTCAAAACCCCCCTATTTACTCGTTAAAAACAATCTATGATGAATAATTATTGTGCCTAGCGTCTTGGCTATTTGCACGCCACTCTTACCAATCTATCATTAATATTTCAGGCACGCAATATTTGGATACTAACTTCCATGCAAGTACCATGTGGTTAATAGGAATCCAAGTATTTGCTATATCACGAGCTTAAAATTTAAGTTTCACAAATTGTGCGGTCATAGCTAAAAATTTAGCTTTAAATCTACTTAATTCTACTTAATTACTATTGAAAGATTAAAATTCCGAATGAAAATTTTTTTAAAAATTAAAATGAAGTGAAAACAAATTCACAAATGAAAAGCAAAAAATGAACAGAAAAGTCATAAGAAAACGAAGAAGCAAAAAGCGAATAGAAAAAAAAAACAGAAATAACTCTATTTATAGTTGAGTTCTCAATAATCCAACGGTCTAGTTTAAATACGTAACTGAGATCAAAGATAATCTAGAAATTGAGATTCTTGAAGGGATTTTTCAAGATCCTCTAAGGTTACAAAATATTAATCATGGTAATTCTAGTTTTATTAAGTGTTTCACTAGGCAATTAAGGCTTCAAGCAGATAAATTTCTCTACATGTTCTACGGATTGGGCCAGTTCAAGTGGATCAAATGAGCTCTATTTAATCCGCTGACCTCTATCGGACGTTTTGTATGCATTTGTCACAAATTTTGATCCACATCCCGTGATAGCTACACATTGCTAAATTAAGATAAAAGAAAAGAGTGATTGGTGACTGGTATCAACTATAACAGAAAAAAATTGGCATATGTTTGTTGTTGTCGACTTGATTCTTAGAGTTGCATTTGGGAGCAGACTGGGAAGAGGATTTAAGGATTGTTAACCTTTGCTTTTTGGTGAGCCGTTTACATTTCCGGAGAGAATTCTCAGAGCAAAGGAAATAGTCACAGCTGCTATCAAATACTTACCTTTTACAAATTTTAAAATTATTAAAATAAGATTATTGTTAAGATGAAATGATTTTATGAGGTATTTTAAAATTAAATTTGATAGTATAATTATATTATTTAATATTATGAATTATTTTATTATAATTATTAATATTTTATTTTTAAAAATGTTCTAATTCATTAAGTAATTTATTAAATAATGGAGAAAGGAGAATGTTGAATACTAATTGAAATTTAGAAAAAATTTGCATAAACAAATTATATTTAGATGATTTAATATTGCTAAGCTAAGCCTTACACGCGATGAAAGTCCCATTTTGAGATTGGATCCATATGCCCTTTTAACACTCAGATGTAGAGAGTGATAATCGTTTTATAAGAGCAGTTTTTTTATTATCCTATAAACAATATAGACTGTGTCGTCTTCTTTCTTAAAAGATAGGATTTAAAGCAAATACTGTTTTTTGGTTTGTTAATATGAAAGTTATCTCAATTCTAGATCAGAATTTATCAGTAAAGAATTGAAAGTGATGATTCGTTGAATAACTCATGATGATGGGATGAGGGGCAATGATTTAGTTTGGGGAAATGGATTGTTTTAGATGGTGTGGTATGGGATGTTAAAATTGGATTGATGATTCAAAAAAGTAGAATCAATGCAAGTAAAGATAATAAAGGAAAGGAAGAGAGAATATCCAAATGCAGGAGATATTGCAGTGTTGATTAATCTGCAGCTTCTGCCCTGTTTCCTTGTCCAACATCCCTATCCCTATCCCTATCCCTATCAATCTCTTTTTGTTTGAAAGCAATTTGTAACAACCCATCACTTCAACAAAGTAAAGCCATAATAAAATATTCACAATTAGCAATCACCGACTTGGGAAGGTAATAAAGTCACTCACACTGTTTGTCCTGGTCAGAATATTCTAATTAAATCAAACCAACAATACAAAAAAAGGAAATTCACAGCAGGATCCACAGCTGAATAAAAGAGAACTGTGGGGTTTTATGTGGTGCTTGCATCTACAAGGTGGTTGTTGTTGTTGTTGTAATAAGAATCTACGGTCATAAAATTGTTGATCATGTGTGAATGTTGGTGGTGGGGTCAACGAGCGATGTCAGATTTAGAAGTGAAACCCAATTGTTGCTCCATTTCCCAGCTGAGCTTGGAGGCCACCCCTGAATGTTTAGGTTCATGCTCCTGGTGTACGTCAGAAGAAAAAGAAAGAGGGTTAATGGAGGGCTGAGGCTGTTGATCAACAGTGTTGCAGGTGGAGAGATGAAAAAGTAAGTATACCTCGAGCTTGCACATGAGTTCTTGGGCAGTTTGGGCAGAGACAATTATGTCACGGGCAGCTGGGGCTATGAAACCTTCATCCACCGCATTGTCTATGAATGATAAAAGCGAGTTGTAATACCCATCAACATTCAACAGTCCCACCTGTAATTTTCACCCAAAAATTACAATTTGGGCTTATTATTATATATCCACGTTTTTTGCATGTGAACCTCTCTAATAATTGTGTTCAAACCCAAAAATTGAATAAGTTGGAGAAAAAGAAAGTAGATTACAGGTTTGTCATGGATTCCTAGCTGAGCCCAAGTGATCACTTCCAGGAGTTCTTCCAAGGTTCCATAACCACCTGTGTGTTGAAATTTCATCATCTCAATTATTAGTAAAGAAAAGTTGGTTGACAGTTATTTCCTACAGTAACCTAGGATATTGTAAGTTAAAATAATAGTTAATTACAGCAGTAAAGAAAAACGAACCTGGCAAGGCAATAAAGGCGTCAGCTTGGCGAGCCATTTCAGCTTTACGTTGGTGCATTCCTGACACAGCTCTTACTTCTCCTACTGTCTCGCCTGTGATCTGAAATTTTTTAACCCCACATTCCAGTTTTTAAGATTAAATAATTCAATTTTTTATTATTTATCTGCTAATAAACAAATGGGGCCCTAGTTCAGTGAGGTAGAATGTGGAGTTGTTTGAATCTTAAATTATCCTCATATGGGAGTTGAATACAAAACTTTTTGGAGGAGAAACTTATCTAAGTTTCATGCAATGGCAGTTTTCACATGAATCTGAAATTATGCTTATTATTATTTACCTCTCTTGGCATGAGAGTCTTGGGAATTACCCTACAAGGAAATGGAAGCAAAGGGTTAGAAAGTTAGAGATTACTTGGAGAGGACCAGACCAGATATAATGAAAGAGAAAGAGAGGGATGGGTTACCCCAACACGTGGCGACCACCATCAAAGACAGCTTGAGAGACCAACCCCATCAAGCCAATGCTTCCTCCTCCATAAACCAAGTCAATGTTCCTTTCAACCTGCAGGTTTTATTTTATTATTAAACTTTACGTGTCTAATTTAAACTTATTCCTGAAATTACTCCATTTCCATATTACATCACACACTATTTTATTCGTTTCAGCCTTTTCAAGTTTTAGACTTTGAATTTATTCAATTCAAGCTCCAAGTTTTAATCAAAACAAAAACAGAGCAAACAAAGGATAGCTTTGAACTTCGGGTTATCAATATAATCTTTTCTTTGCTCAAACTGGTAAAACTCTTGAATTTATACGTCCTTTACAAAAAAAAAAGAAGCTTTTGAAGCAAGTATTGGTCATTGTCTGAATATGATATTATTCATTAGGCAGACTAGACTTAAAATAATTGGGATAAATTGCTTGAATGCCAATTTGATTCAGACATACTGCTCGAACCTAGGAAGAGATGATGATGATTAAAAGACAAATGAAAAGGAACAAGGCTTTTGGTGTCCCTGTTTGTTTATGAAAAGGATAAGGTATGGTAAGGAGGTTATAGTGTGTTATTGTACCAGTTGTTGGCCAAGCTGAATAGCAGCATGCTGGTAGCTAGGATTCTTGCCTGGACTGCTACCACAAAAGACACAGACACGTCTGAATCTTGACTTTATGGAATTGGGTTGACGTTGTTGTTGCTGGTACTCAAGGTGATGATGATGGAGGTGGAGTTGTTGATTTTCCATGATAGGAAAGCCTTCAAACCACTATGATTTTGCTTCAATGAGATACTTTGTTGTTGTTGTTGAAGGTGTGAGAAAAGATAGCCAAAAGGAATGGTATTTGTTGTGTATGTGTGTGTGTGTGAGAGAGAGAGAGAGAGAGAGAGAGAGAGAGAGGACAGTGAGTACTCTGTCGAAAAACCAAAGCCCAAAAGTTTAAGGTGAGGGGAATGAGAATTGGTGTCATTGGACCTCTTTTTTATATCAAATCAAATTCCCCCCCCCCCCAAAAAAAATGCCCCCACCATCCAACACAACACGTCTCTCCAACTTCTCATCTCGTGATATATTCCACCAAAGCAAATTTCATTACTGTAGCTGATGGCTGAGGTTGAGCTATCATTTTAATCCCTTGTCTCGTGGATTCAACTACGCCTCAATTTGCGACTCCATCCTCCATTCCCCATCACTTTACAATGCCCCTTCCTTCATCCATTTACCCCTCCCCACACCTTTCTTTTACGTACCAAAAAGGAGGGGTTTAAATGGGAAATTTTATTATGTCAATTCACTATATATTATCTTCATCTATTTCCATTAGTAATGGATAAAAAATCAATAACATGCTGGAAAAAATAAAACCCATCTAAGAAATTGAGGTGAAATTTATGTGTCAAACTTTTTATTAGCATGATTGGATGACACTAGTCTTAATTGAAATTATTCTCTCTCTCTTTTTTTTAAATATTGATGTGACAACACTTTTATAGAGGAATTAAATAAAAGACAAAATGAAGTTAGCAAATCATAGCTAGACCACTTACTTTAAAAGCCAAAAGAAGGAAATCAAAATATTTTGGGCGAGGATCTAGGATTAAACAAGTAGGTAATCAAACATTATCTTAGATAAAACAGTGTCAACTTTAGCATTTGGTTTGTGGGGTTGGAGCCAATTTGGAAGTTAATCCTTGGAAAACAGTGGTGGCTGCACCGTATTGGGTTGGAACAATAATTTTTGAGGTAGAGATAGATATCTTTATATATATATCTGCTGTAAGGTTTGTCCTCTTATAGTAAAATGTCCTACAAAGATTAAGATTATATACCACACATCTACATCCCCCATGTTAATGAGTTACAAAAATTCAATGATTTTAGAGACAAAAAATTGTGTGTTTGACAATGAAAACAGGCTGCATGCAACTAAGAGAGATCGGTAGTACAATGAAAGGCATTAATTGTAATGAAAGAAATTACAAATTGATTGGGGATGATGACAATAGATTTGGTTTTAGGGAACAAATAATATCATTATTATAAGAACAAGTGGAGAGGGACCGGCACGTGATACCATGTATTCTAGTCTGTCCCACTTTGGGAATTATATGATCATACAGGAAAGCTACTTAGGAACCTTCTTAAATTATACATAAACTATATTTATGTACTCCTCATAACCAAAAAGAAGAAAATCATAAAATGAGAGATCACTAGTTTATTACATACTCTCTCGTCATCTCGTACATACGACCCATTGATGGAGTTGGATGGTCGGGACATTGGTAATTAAGTTTAGATGATATTAGTCTCTCTCTCTCTCTCTCTCTCTCTATATGTGTATGAGAAACAGCTGTATTGATGGTGATCTTAAACAATGCACCTATGCTCGGTGTCTTAGATTGGACATAGACTGGGCCTTCCCTTTCACTTCAACTGGGTTTTCATCTTCTAATTTTTTAAAAATATTGAATATACTTCATTCCAATTTCAATAGATTATTATATAAGCACTTGACTTGTGTAAATGAATATAATATACAACACTTGAATAATATAGTGCTATTAATGATAATACTACTAATTAATGCACAACCACAACAGCGTGACTTAGAGACACCCAACTCAAATATTGCTGCTGATTTGGAGAAAAATAAAATTATTTGTTAAATAACAGAATAGCTCTGGGACACGTCAAACACTCAATAACCATAAGACCTTTCTATAAATAAATAAACAGAAACGAAGTCAGCATATGTAGCTCAAGTCTGAAGGGGACCTTGGCTGGATGGAGGGAAGATTCTCTCATACAAAATGGGAGGTCATTAGATTAATTATTTCAATACAGCGAATTACCATTTTTAATTCATATGGATCCCATCCAAATGAATTTGGTGTTGCCTACCCTCTCTCTATATTGCACTTTGGCAATGGGGTCAACACTCAGCACTAAGCAAAGCTATATGCCTTTTAAACATAGTTCGATCCACAAGCTACCATGGTTGAGTTAAAAAGGTTTCCAACACTTATCCCTAAACAAGTTGATGAGTGGGAAATTTTTCAATTTTTTTAATGAATGAATTAAATGTGAAAAACTAGTATTTAAAACATGAATTGATTCTAATATTTTGCACATACGATGCTCAGCCATATGGATTGTTAATCTTAATCTTATATATTAACGTATGATACGTTTCTTTTAGAGTAATTAGTATGCTTACCATAAAACTTATAACCTAGCTTTAGTACAATAAAATACTACTTGTTTTTTTCTGAAAATTTTCGTCAGCTTTATAATGAGACTGAAACTACAAAGTTTTTTTTTTTTTGGTTGGAAGTAGTTTTTAAATATATTTAGCTAATTCATAAATTATAGGATATGGGTTTAAGTTAAATCATGTATGATTGCACATGGTTTGTCTTCTTAATCACTCAATAAAGCACTCGAATCAAGAGACAAAACTTCACTAAACATAATACAAAACAATATTATATAATCTCAATTAATGAATGATATTTTGGCTGTTATTTCATGGGTGAATTTTGATTTGTAAGAATCATTTCTAAATTAAAAAACCTGTTGTACTCTTAATCATGGTAGTCGGACTCGCAATCAAATTATAAAAGCAAAAGTTGAATTCTTTGAAATATAGGGGGAGATGATTATGCAAAACGCAAAAAGCAAAATACAATCTATTTCAACACTTTCAATTTTTTTTAATAAAATAACATGAAAATGGGATTTAAATAACCATATCTTTTAGCATGAGATAATCCTCTTAAAGCAAAGTGGCTTAATTATCACGAATTAGAGTCAACATTTCTAAATTCATCATTCGATTGAAAGCAAATAATTTATGGGTAATTGACTGTTGCTAATACCCTAAACGCCGTCCATGTGCATATAACTCCCCTTTTTGCTTTTCTTTTCCCCCAAACATTTCAAAACCGTGCTCTTGAATTCAATACTTGTTATCCAATTAACAGCTTTAATTTCCCACAACACTTATCAAATTTGGTTGGTGTCACGTTTGTCTAACCAAACTACAATATTTATATAGCAAAGAGAGGAGAGGAGGGGACATCGGATTAACTATGTTGACACCATTTTTTTGATGAAAACGGGGTCGACTTAGATTTTGAAAATAAAACGAAAAATGGGAGTCGCCACCAATCCTTTTTGATGAGGTGTGATCGGGTCACCTTGAAAAGTGGTTGTCTTTAATAAACGATTTAATTTTTATTAAAACAATGATTTTGGTCTACGAAATTTAGAAAAATGAGTTCGGGAGTCGGTTACGCACGAGGAAGGATTAGCACCCTCGATACGCCCAAAATTGGTACCTAGTTGATTACTTAATGTCTTGATGTCGAAAATAAAAACTCGAAAAGAATTTAAAAATACGATCCCTCTTTATATTGTGTTATTTTAAAATTTACTCGAATAAATCAAAATGAAAATGCCTTCTTATCTCGAAGTAACAAGATGCCACATCCAGTAAGTTAGGATACAACACATCGTATTTTCGAGAGTAAGCTTACCTTTATTTTTGTTTAAACCTCATTTATTTTAATTTTAAAAGGATATTCGATTACTTAGAATCAACGAGAAAAATTGAAGCTCAGTAAGTTAGGGCACGATTTCTCGAATTTTCTAAATACGAAATATTGCCTTATCTTTCGGAAAATCCTCATATCGAGAAAACCACGTGTCATATCCAATGCGTTAGGACATAACATATTGAAATTCCGATAATGAGTTTTTATTTATGTTTTTATTAAAGAGCATTCTCGAGTATTTAGATTCAACAGAAAATTAGAACCCAGCACGTTAGGGCCCAATTCTCTCGAAGATCCCAAGTACCGAGTATTGCTTTTATTTCCAAAATTTTCCCCTTTTTACGAATTTGGGTAAAAATTGATATGACGGAATAACAATTACGATAATGCGAGTAAAAATAATACGAGCGAAAATAACAAAAATGGATATATGAAAAATCAATTGTATACAATAACAAGTAACTAAACAAAATAAAAAAACCTAAAACATTTTTTTAAAAATAATAATGGACACAAAAAAAATAAATAAACATAAAGCAAAACAATAATAATAATGAAGAAATGAATAAAATTATAAAAAATTTTAAGAACGTATGTATGAAAAAGAATTTTAAAAAAAACTATATAGGTATATATATATAATGAAAATATGTATGTCTATACATATATATATATATGTGTATATATTACATAAAGACAACAAAAGATATAAATGTGTATATTATAAAAAATAAAATAACGTAAGTATGTACATACATTTATAAGTATGTGAATTAAAATATGTAAATATATGAGTATATATATATGCATGTAGAAAACATAGAACATAAAAGATATATTTAAAATGAATAAAGAATATGTACATATATATATAAATTATAAGATATAGTAAGAAATGTATATGAGTATGTATATATATAAATTATAGAAAAATATGTACGTGTATGTGTATTTAAAACATGTATGTATATATAATGACTTAAATCAAGTAATACAAATAATAAAAAATATTAGGTAAATAAAATATACATATATATATATAACTTAAAATAAATAATAAAGGAACTCCCCTTTCCCTTTTTTCTTTTTTAAAAATAAATAAATAAATTAAATGAACTAAAGGATGAAATTGAAATCAAACCAAAATTTGGGGTCCAAACTGTAAATAAATAAAAGAGGGTAGTTCGGGACCGAATTGGGGTGCGCTCAAAGAGTGAGGGACCTATAGGGAAATATTCCACAGCCCTAAACGCGGTGAGGGACTGCGCATGGTCTATAGACCAGATTGAAACGGAATCAAAATTTGCAACCCCAAATCAAAAAAATGAAAGGTCAGATTGCGCTTCAAGCGCAAGATGGAGGGACCAAGTGCGCAAATTACCCATTAGGGCAATGCGCGGGTCTCCCTTCCTCAAACGGCGCCGTTTCAATTAAGATAAAGCTTAAAAAATTTACTTCTTTATGCAGTTTCATTTTTGCTGCGAATATCACCAAAAAAACAAAAAAATAAAAGGGAGAATCCTTTTCTGCTAGGGTTCTAGGGCTAGAAGCCCCGCCGCCGTCACGCCTCCCTACTGCCCGGTGGCCGGAGCCGTGCGAGGGCGTCTCCCACCAGCGCTTTGGAGTGCGTTCAGAGACCAAGGCTCTGAAACGGTGAAACGAGGGGAAAACGGGAAGTCTTCGCCCCTTCCTAAACTCGCGTCCGACGACAGCGAAGGGTCGACGACGACGACGGCTTCGGGGGCCGATTCAGGTGAGTTTTCCTTTCCCTTTTTTATCCTCTTTATTAATAGTTTTTTCTTTAAAAAAGATAAATAAAATAAATAGATGAATCAAAGAAAAAAGAAGAAAACAACAACCTTTTGTTTTGTAATTTTCTCTGATATGCGTTTTTTACCAAGAAAAAATCCCCTCTTTGCCAAAATACCGTCCCCCCTTTCAAAGTTTCTCCCCCCCCGTTTTATAATCGATTACAATAACAAATAAAAAATGCCCTATTCCTCTGTTGTGGCTGCCTTCTTGTTGTTTGTGTTTGCAGGGTATGGCCGGTGTTGGTGGTGGGGTGTCAGACGCATGGAGGAGAGGGGCATGCGTGGGGCGTGCGACGGTGGTAGTGCGCAAGGTGGCCAATGGTTGGCCTAGAGGTTCGGTAGCATACTGGGGGGCTGAGTTGCGGCTGAGGGTTGACGGCTGAAAAAAATTTGGAATAGTTGGGCTAGGGTTTTGGTATTGGTTTGGGTTTAGGGTTAATTTTGGGTAGTTTGGGTTTAGGCTAGTTGGGTTTTGGGTTTAGCCCAAAATTGGCCTGTACAGCTGCCCCTCTTTGCTCATTGTCGTGTAACGGGAATGGAGCAAAGACATAATGCAAGGACAATTTTGCCTGGTCTTGCTGGGTCTTGACTTCATTGGTGTTCTTCTGGTTCAGATAATCTTCTTCCAATCCACTGCATCTTGTAGCTTTAGATTCAATCTACTACATTTTCTGACATATGCCTTGTAGCTTCGATCTACTCCAATGTAACTTCATAAAGATAAGATCTAAGCTTCAATCTGCTCTATTACGACTCTATGGGGATGAGATTTGTGTTTTTAGTCTGCTCCACTACTGCTTAGGGAGATAAGACTTGTGCTCTTCACTCTATTCCACTGTTGAATGCAGGGAGATAGAGTTATTGGCTTCAATGTACTCCACTGTAGTCAGGGAGGTAAAATCCGCCATTGTCGATCTGCTTTCTTCGATCTACTTCACCACCAGTATGGGAAGACAAGATCTGCATCGTCGATCCACTTCCTACCAATATAGGAAGATAGGATCTGATATCTTCGATCTACTTCACGCCAATACATGAAGACAAGATCTGCTTCTTCGATCCACTTCCTACCAATATAGGAAGATAGGATCTGATATCTTCGATCTACTTCACGCCAATACATGAAGACAAGATCTGCTTTCTTCGATCTACTTCGCCACCAATATGGAAGACAAGATCTGCTTCTTCGATCCACTTCCTACCAATATAGGAAGATAGGATCTGATATCTTCGATCTACTTCACGCCAATACATGAAGACAAGATCTGCTTTCTTCGATCTACTTCGCCACCAATATGGGAAGACAAGATCTGCATCTTCGATCCACTTCCTACCAATATAGGAAGATAGGATCTGCTACATTCGATCTACTTCACGCCAATACATGAAGACAAGATCTGTTTTCTTCGATCCACTTCCTACCAATATAGGAAGATAGGATCTGCTATCTTCGATCTACTTCACGCCAATACATGAAGACAATATCTGCTTTCTTCGATCTACTTCCTACCAATATAGGAAGATAGGATCTGCTACATTCGATCTACTTCACGCCAATACATGAAGACAAGATCTACTTTAATGACTTCAATCTATCCCACTGTAACTTCAGGGGTATAGGATTTGTCTCTTTGATCTGTTCTCTGGGGAACATGACCTGCAAAATCCATTTCATGGACCTATTTATGCCTAGTGTTTAGGATGACATGATCAGAATGAATCAAACGCTCCTAACTAGATGTGTATGTATTATATTTGTAGAATGTCATGAGAATGATCCATTTTTAATGCTTAGGTTGTCATTCCTCATTGTTCATCAAGGTTCTATCACTGATGTCTTCTTGTTCAGCCAGTACCTTTGACAGAAAACCTAAAGAAATAGATATAATTTGGACTATTCTTCCTCCAATGCTTCTAACCCTTAAGTTTGGTCAGCTCTAAACAACAGTCCTGTTTCAGGTCCTCGTGCTATTTAGAAACTTTCAGAGTAATATGCAGAACTCCTTCTGCATGTGTATTGTCAATCCATTAATCGTTATTTCAAAGAAGAATGCTTGAAAGATTATCAAAATGGACAAAATAAAATTTTGCTAAGAGCAAAGCTCGAAATGAACAAATCAATCAAGATAGCAAATTTTGCTGATATATGATGAAAAAGATTATCACAATGAATAAGATGGAATTTTATTGAGAGCAGAGCTCTAAATGAACAAATAGCAAATTTTGCTAAGATGTAAATAAGATAAAAAAAAACAGGTGCCCCAGATATCGCAGCGTGAGCTTCTCCGCACAAACTCTGTGTTTAGAAATCCTAAAAGACTTTGTTGATGCCCCAAGATGTAGCATCTCTCCTTCTTGTTAATTCGGAGAAGACAAAACTACTCTATGCCTCAACTTTGATCGAAAATTCGAATTGCCCATTCCTGGGTTTTCAATTCAAAGCCCCTTTGGTCTCAAGGTGCCCTTTGCGGGTTTTCGCCTTGGCCTCTCCCTTTTTTTTTTTTTTTTTTTTTAGGCAAAGTACCTCTTCACTGAATCCGAATTCACAGGATTGGGCAAGCTTTTGCCATCCATCCCAGTTAAAATTAATGTCCCTCCTGAAAAAGCCTTTTTTACTACATAAGGTCCCTCCCAGTTTGGCATCCACTTTCCTCTGAAGTCCTTTTGTATGGGAAGGATCTTCTTCAGTACCAAGTCCCCTTCATGGAAGTTTCTAGGACGAACTTTCTTATTGTAAGCTCGCATCATTCGTTTCTGGTACATTTGACCATGACGGATAGCTCTTAACCTCCTTTCTCCAATCAAGTTCAGCTGATCATATCGGGCTTGGACCCATTCTGCTTCGTCTAACTTTAGTTCTGAAAAAACTCGGAGAGAGGGAATTTCAACCTCAATTGGTAGCACTGCCTCCATTCCATAAACCAAAGAGAATAGTGTTGCCCCGGTAGAAGTCCTGACGGATGTTCGATAAGCATAGAGGGCGAATGGCAACTTCTCGTGCCAATCTCTATAGGTCTCAGTCATTTTCCCTACAATCCTTTTGATATTTTTATTGGCTGCCTCCACCGCACCATTCATCTTCGGACGATATGGCGATGAGTTGTGGTGCTTGATCTTGAATTGATTACAAACCTCTGCTATCGTGCTATTATTCAAATTTAATGCGTTGTCTGATATGATCCTTTCAGGCATTCCATACCGACATATGATTTCCTTCTTTAAAAACTTGCTGACAGCTGTCTTTGTGACGTTGGCGTAAGAAGTAGCCTCTACCCATTTAGTAAAGTAGTCAATCACTACAAAAATGAAACGATGTCCGTTTGAAGCCTTTGGCGATATCGGCCCAATGACGTCCATGCCCCACATGGAGAAAGGCCATGGGGAAGTCATGACGTGAAGAGGTGATGGAGGCACATGAATTTTGTCTCCGTAAATCTGGCATTTATGGCACTTCTTAGCATACTTGATGCAGTCTCCTTCTATGGTAGACCAATAATATCCAAATCTCATGATCTGTCTGGCCATTGTGAAACCGTTAGCGTGTGTTCCACAAATACCATCATGGACTTCTTCCAAGATCTGCTTAGCCTCCACAGCGTCTACACATCTTAACAGCACCTGATCTTTTCCTCTTTTGTACAGGATTTCTCCATCTAAGACGTAGCCACTGGCCAGCCTCCTCAACATTCTCTTGTCATTCTCAGTTGCTTGGTTTGGGTATTCACAATTTTTCACGTATCGCAATATGTCCTGATACCAAGGGTTGTCGTCCTTTTCTTCTTCCTCGTCAATATTACAACAGTGGGCTGGAGCATCATAAATGCTCATTTGGATAGGCTTCACATCCTCTGGTCTATTTACTTTGATCATGGAAGCCAATGTAGCTAAAGCGTCGGCCATCTGATTCTCGTCTCGTGGGAGATAACAAAAAGTGATATCGTCAAACTCCTCAATCAGCTCTAGGACTATCCTTCGGTAACTAATCAACTTAGGGTCTCTTGTTTCCCATTCGCCTTTGAGCTGATAAATTACCAATGCCGAATCCCCATATACCTCAAGTACCTTGATTTTGCGTTCCATAGCCGCGCGGATTCCCATGATACATGCTTCATATTCCGCCATGTTATTTGTGCAATCAAAATCTAGTTTACAGGTGAAAGGATAATGATCACCGTTTGGAGATACCAAGACTGCCCCAATCCCGTTGCCCATGGCATTTGAGGCTCCGTCAAAATTTAATTTCCAAGTATTGCCTTCTTGTGTGCTCGCTCAGTAGTTGCCACATACATCAGATCCTCATTTGGGAAGTCAAAGTTCAAAGGCTCATAATCGTCCAGGGCTCTACTTGCTAGAAAATCTGCTATCGCGCTCCCTTTTACAGCCTTTTGATTCACATAGGTTATGTCAAATTCAGATAGTAGAATTTGCCATCGGGCCATCCTTCCGTTTAGAGCAGTTGACTCCATCATGTATTTCAGAGGGTCTAACTTTGAGATTAACCAAGTCGTATGGTACAACATGTATTGTCTCAATCTCCGAGTAGTCCAAACCAATGCGCAACATAATTTTTCAATTGGCGAATATCTCGTTTCGCATTCAGTGAACTTCTTACTGAGATAATAGATCGCTCTTTCTTTTCGTCCTGACTCATCATGTTGGCCGAGCACGCACCCCATGGAATTCTCAAATACTGCCAAGTATAGTATCAGTGGTTTGTCAGGGCAAGGTGGCACCAGTACTGGGGCGTTGGACAAGTAATGTTTAACTCTTTCGAAAGTTTCCTGGCACTCCTCATCCCATACACCTGGATTGTGTTTCCTAAGAAGGCGGAATATGGGGTCACATTTCTCAGTTAATTGTGAAATGAATCGAGCGATGTAATTCAGTCTTCCTAGGAAACCCCGAACTTCTTTTTGAGTACTTGGCGGAGGTAATTCTTGTATGGCCTTAACTTTGTCTGGGTCAATTTCAATTCCCTTTTCGCTGACTAAGAATCCTAGCAGTTTTCCTGATCTAGCCCGAAAGTACACTTGGCTGGGTTAAGTTTTAGCTGGAACTTCCTTAACCTCAGAAACAGTCTTCTCAGAACTTGCACGTGTTCCTTTTCTGTTCTGGATTTTGTGATCATGTCATCAACATAAACTTCTATCTCTTTATGCATCATATCATGGAATAATGCTACCATGGCTCTCTGATATGTTGCTCCCGCGTTTTTCAATCCAAAAGGCATCACTTTATAACAAACGTCCCCACATCGTTATGAATGTGTCTTTTCCTTGTCTTCAGAAAGCATCTTAATTTGGTTGTACCCGGAGAAACCATCCATGAAAGAGAACAGTGAGTATTCGGCCGTGTTGTCTACCAAGGTATCGATATGAGGCAGTGGGAAATTATCTTTTGGGCTGGCTTTGTTCAAGTCTCTGTAGTCCACACACATTCGCACCTTCCCATCTTTCTTAGGAACAGGGACTATATTGGCTACCCATTCTGAGTACTTGACCACCTGTAAGAAACCAGCATCGAATTGCTTCTTGACTTCTTCCTTTATTTTTAGCAAGACATCAGGCCTCATCCTTCGAAGCTTTTGTTGGACTGGTTTGCATTCTTCCTTTATAGGCAATCGGTGCACCACGATATCAGTACTTAAACCTGGCATATCTTGGTAGGACCATGCGAAGACATCTTTAAACTCTTGAAGCAACTCAACAAGGTCTCGCCTTGTTCCTTGGCAATGCAAGCGCCAACTTTACCTCTCTGCCTCTTCTAAGATCACAACTTCTACTGATTTCTTATAGGTAGAATTTGTTTTTCCTCTTCTTCCATCATTCTTAACAAATCCGGAGATAAAACGCTGTCTTGGTCACTTCAAAATCTTGAGGATTATCTATACTCATGTCTTGCTCAAATAGAGACTCTGAATTAGTAACAGAGTCGCTCATCTCGTTGATATCTGAAGACCTGTTATTGGAACAAATGGAGGCCCAAATAAAAGAATCTAAGAATACTTGTATGCATACTATGATTATAAAGGGAATGAAAAGAATGAAAGAATATTTGCTCAAGATGAAACTGAATGATAAGTTTTCACTGAAATTAGATTTGGACATGTGCCTTTTACAAAGATTCTTATCACCCCCAGGCTTAGGGCAACAAGTGTTCTGAATATTACTCTGAATTAGTTCTAAATGTTACAGGGATCTCTTCTGCAGTCCAGTTATTCAAAACACTTCCAGGTTCGTAAGGACGAATGCCCGATAAATTCCTTTCCACCCTTTCTTCCGCGATATGGCATTGATGTCCAACCTCTCATCCTTCCTTCTGTACCTCATCCTTCTCTTCAGGGTAGACAATTCCCTTGAAACAAAAGTCTTAGATATATGGGAAGGTATCGGTCCCCACTGACTTCTATCCCGCCCAATGTGCTCTTCTTTCTTGCTTTTCTCCATCTTTCCCTCGCA